>NW_021834872.1:0-20000 GCF_006345805.1 Octopus sinensis
GATACATTCCCACCAAAACAGCTACTTTTGTGCGTAAATAGGAAACCCTTGCTCTTGCCTGAGGAACCCGTGTAAATTCATATTTTTATTTTGCCGCTCTAGTTTAAGATCTTCATTTCGTTGATTCATTGTCTTAAACCCTTCGATTATGCCAACAATTTCCTTCCATTGCTAATACAAGAACTTCCTCCATTACCCTAAAAATTTCGATTTGCTTCTATAGATACAACTGTTTAAACCTCAACTTACAAACTTGTTGACTGTCTTAAAAATTTCGATTATGTCTCCTATATCTTTTCATAACACAATATTGTTTCATTATTTTGAAAATTTCAATTTCTTTCTTCGATTTCACTCCATAATTATTCTAGCCTACAGCGTAGCACACGTAGTTTGTTAATGAATGGGTAAACCTTTGGATTGTTCAACATAGAAATATCTGAAACATAACACTCTCGTACATATATAACAAGCGGAATGATACATACATTTCCTACAGTATTATCCCTACGTCAGAATCGTTATCGCGTCGTGCGAAAGTGCTGAACTGCATTCCATCTGGCTCTATATACTCCGAGTTCAAATTCTCCCGAGGAAGAATTTGCTCCTTTCTTTTCAGTATTCATAAAATAAGTTCCAGTTGAGTTTGTTCCTTCTCCAGCCACGCCTAGCTTGTAAGGGCTGGTTTTCCGGTTTCCTTGGCGTATAGGTTCCCCACCTGGGCGGGACGCCAGTCCGCCGCAGGTGAGCTGCAAGATGCAGGAGGAAAGAGTGAAGGAATGTTGTGGCGAAAGAGTCAGCAGAAATTCGCCATTACCTTCTGCCGGAGGTGAGTGGAGCTTAGATGGTTCGCTCATAAACACACCCATCGCCCGGTCTGAGATTCGAACCCGCTATCCCTCGACCGCGAGTCCGCTGCTCTAACCACTAGGCCATGTGCCTGGACCCAGTTGAGTAGTGGGGACGTTCTAATCGACTTGCCGCCAACTTCGAAATTACTGGACTTGTACTATTTTGAATCAGGCTGCGAGATGTCAGAATTGTTAGCGCGTTGAGAAGAAGACCGAGTAACATTTCATCCTACTTTTTACGTTATGAGTTCAAATTGCACCGAGTTTGACTTTGCCTTCCATACTTTTCGGGATCGATAAAAATAAGTTGTAGTTAAATACCTGGATCGACGTAATCCATTAGCTCCTTCCCACAAATTGTATAGTAGAAAGAATTACTATTGTTAATAGAATTACTATTGTTAATACATAGAGCCAAAACATATTCTGACAAAATATATTCTTCTACTGGTTTCACTCATTTGACTGCGGCCATGATGGAGTACCGCTTTGAGTCGACCCCAGGACTTATTCTCTGTAAGCCTAGTACTTCTTCTATCGGTCTATTTTGCCGAACCGCTAGGTTACGGCGACGTAAACATACCAATATCGGTTGTCAAGCAATGCTGGGGCGGGGGCAAACAGACACACAAACATATACATGTATATATACAACAAGCTGCTTTCAGTTTTTTCTCCCAAATCCACCCACAAGGCTTTGGTCGGCCCGAGGTTATACAGGAAGACATTTGCCCAAGGTGTCATGCAGCGGGACTGAAACCGGAACCATGTGGTTGGAAAGCAAGTTTCTTACCACACAGCCACACCTGCGCCTATATATTAATGTTATCAATACTTCTTCACTGAAAAACTATAATTTGGGGTCGATTGATTCATACAGTTGGTCAACATATTTATAAACTAAAAGCCATTATAATCCTTCCGTTACTATATCGTTGTCTCTGGTAAACCTTCAGCAAATTTGATACACATATTTTGTCTCCTCTCTTTTTTTTCATTTTCTTCGTTTCTTTCTTTTTTTTTTGACAGACAGTGGTGCGAAGACATTACTATGGAGATGTTGAGATGTGTCAAATAACTTGAGAAGAAAAGAAAAAACTATAAAAAAATGACCCAAAAAATTGAACCTACAAAATTCGTGTTCGAGAAGTTAAAGCCGTGAAAAGGACGAATATTTAAAGATTTGAGTCAGTTTATCAGAGTTGCGTGAGATATATAATATTGGGTGGCTTTGAATGTGACTTCTGAAGACCGATTTCACTTTTATTTTTGCAGTCAATAAGTATGGCAGACAAAAAACAATGGGAAAAATTGAGTACTAATTAGTTCATATATACAGATACGACTATGTTTATATATATATATATATATATATATATATTATATATATATATATATATATATATATATAATATATATATATAATATATATATATATATATATATATATACATATATATATATAATATATATATATATATATATATATGTATGTAGAATTATATGCATACTATACATATGTATATATATATTTATATTCTATTTATATTTATGTAGTATATATATATATATATATATATAATATATATATATATTTATTGTAGTATTATGTATGTGTGTATATATAGATGTTCATATACACACGCACATATATATATATCACACAAATATTGTATATATATATATATATCCACCTATCTATATTAAGCTATACTGCTTATACATATAACATACACATAAATACATACATACATACACACAAACGCACATATATGTGTACATATATACACAACACACACGCATACATATACATATATACATATATCATTGTTAGCAAGCAACGAAACGATTTTTTTTTTCATGTCAAGAACGGTAGCGTGTTAAAACGTCAGCCATACCTATATATAAGAGATTAAAGCGTGCTTAAATATTTGTGTGAATTCTAATTAAAATAAAAAAAAATTCCATCGTGAATCGAATGTTTCTTTTGATATCCAGTTGATAAAAACGAAAAAATAACCCGAAAAGAAACAGAAATATATACGAGTTCAACAGGATTTTCCTCAACTTTTCGTGTGACTTATAATCATTTTTGCAAAACATTCTTTCATCTAGAGGGAGATTTGATTTAATTTTCTTATATACACTGTTTCGTTTTCCCTCGGTTTATCGTTTGACCCGTCACTGGTTAACTGACAATAAATGTGTTTTAGGCCACTCCTGTCTATTTTGCCTTTTTTGTTTGTTTTAAACTGTAAGATAGGTATCGAATTTTGTTGGAAATGTCTATACTTGTCATCTGTTGTGTTGGAGGGGTTTTGTTGAAGACAGGGGAAGCTAGAAAGGGGACGGCCAGGAGCAGGAGCAGGAGCAGGAGGAGGAAGAAGAAGAAGAAGAAGGAGAAGAAGAAGAAGAAGAAGAAGAAAAAGGAGAAGAAGAAGAAGAAGAAGAAGAAGAAGAAGAAGAAAAGAAGAAGAAGAAGAAGAAGAAGAAGAAGAAGAAGAAGAAGAAGAAGAAGAAGAAGAAGAAGAAGAAGACTACTCCTAATGAGATGGAGAAGTGCAAGAAGCCAGAAATGGAATAAGGTGGAGGAGGATTTGAAGAAAATTTAAAACTACAATAGGAAATAGAAAAGGGAAGAGAAGGATAAAAAAAAAACGAATACGAAGTAGAAGGAAAATAGTTAGTGTAGGAAGATTGAGAATGTTGATAAGAAATGGAAGGACAAAGAGAAGAGGGGAATGAGGAGAATGAAGAAGAAGGCAACAAAAAAGGGGGGAGAAACAAATGTATGATTAAGTTATACTGTGGTGTAATCGTACTTCTAGAATTCTTAGTAAAATAAACGCTAACAAACTTTTTGTAATGAGTAAGGAAGCTTTCATAATCCGAGTCTTCACCAACATTGGGGGGGATAAACACTAAATCTAATGCTTAAATCTAGTTATGTTAAGCATGAGTGACAAATCTAAATCTTAAATCGTGAAGATGAATGGCAACGAAGTTATTTCAGTTTTGTAAAATAGCAAGCAAATATGAAATGAGAAGAAAATATATTGTTTTGTTTTTTAACGTTGCTAAATACAGGGACAGCTGGAAGCATGTTTCGAACTGATTAGACATCATTAGCTTGAAATGGATGCATAATCACGTGATCACGTGATCGTCCTGACCATCAGATGTTACTACACATCGCTGGTTACAATGTGTTCACATTGTTTTAGCCTTCGAACGACGCCACCCCGCTGGCTAAGCGAGCAGGCCAACAGAAGAAAGTGGGAGAAAGAGTGGTGAAAGAGTACAGCAGGGATCACCACCCCCTGCCGGAGACTCGTGGAGCTTTTCAGGTGTTTTCGCTCAATAAACACACACAACGCCCGGTCTGGGAATCGAAACCGCGATCCTCCGACCGCGAGTCCGCTGCCCTAACCACTGGGCCATTGCGCCTCCACGGATGCATAATTTATAATACTAATGCAGGAAAGTCGGTATACAAGCAACTGAGGCTGGCGTATGCAATGTAGCTTAGATGCCCTTCAACAGTAGAAATGTTTAAGAATGTTTCCTTCAAAACCATTATGCAACACGTCTTGGGTAGCATTCTGTTGTTTTATTTCTTCAATCACTTTTTTTCTTTTTTCTTTTTCCTTATTACTGGTAATTCATTGATTCATTAGAGCGTAGAACAAAAGGCTTTTCAGCATTTCTTCTGGATCTTTATATTCTGTGTCCAAATTCTCCAGAGGTCAACCTTACCTTTTACCCTTTTAGGATATATAAAATAAACTATACTTGAGCAATGGCGTTGATATAGTCGAATACTTCCTTCCTCCCAAATTTGTGTTCATTATTTATTTCGGCTCTCACTGATATGACTTCAATTTTTTTTTTAAAGTTTCAGCTCAGAGCTGCGGCCATGCTGATGCACCGCCGATTTGCGCTACACTGTTATTACTAGGAGCCTCCTCTAATATGTGGCACTTGATGAAGAATGGAGTTTGATATAGCTACCCTCATTTGCACTTCTCGCCGTGAGGTAGGCTCAGCATGTAAATTTCAATTACATCCTTTTGCGATTGAGGAAAAAAAAATTTTAATTAAAAAAATTAAAAGCTGAAAGATGAAATGCATTCGTTATTTATTTCGCATCTTTGTGTCCTGTGTTTTTGTGTCGCAGAATCTTCTGTTGAATAGTTTAAAACCAACACCAGATTTATGCATGCATTTAGCAAAGAGCTCGAGTCTATTTTCCGGATAAATTTTTCCTACCCCCATCAATGACGGGTGAGTAAAACAATAAATGATAATGACCGATGACGGTTAATTTATATTTTCACATTTAGAAGACTTTTCAGCATTGAAACATTCCATGACAGAAATTGGGCATTACATATAGTTTCAAGTTATAAGTTAAGTAGCAATCTCTTTCGGTAGGATAACTGACGTTATTGACACAGCACTTACGTATGCAATCATATAGTCAAGGCATTAAATACCACTGCAGGAGTCAAAATTACGATGATATTTGTTTGACAGCTGATGAGGGTTTGACAATGTCTTAATCCGTTGTGTGTGTTTCTTTCGTGCTTTTCCGTATGTTCCATTTATCGCTCGCTGGGGCACATTTCTCTTGAACATATACAGAGTAACAGCACGTCTCTTAATGCAAGTTTGATTAAGTGTCAATCTATAGTATTAAACCGCAAGTATTGCGTAAGGTTCCACATGGAACTTTTGCATGCAATGCTATTGTAAACAGAGTGATACCGAAACAATTGTAACTGGTCATTAAAGATGTGCTAAACTCTCACGCTGCCCTTTTATTTGGTTTATATTTTACTCTTCGTACGTAGGATTTACCGACGATGTACATGGTTGTTCCACAACAGCAGGTTTTCAAACACTTGAGACTCGCTCAAATTCAAATTTGAGGTCAGCCAAGAGATCGGGTTGAGTACTCCATTGAAAATACTCCAAATTCTTGCCCTATCAAGGCCATGCTATATGTATATATATAATATATTTATTTGTATATGTATATGTATATATATATATATATATCTATATAATATATATATAGATATATATATATATACATATATATATACATATGTATATATACACATACATACACATATACATATATGAGTGTGTGTGTGTGTATGTGGTGTGTTGTGTTTGTATATGTGTGTGTTGTGGATGCGTAGTAATGCATGTATATATATTGTATATGCATATATATATATATATGCATATATAATATATATATATATATATATATAGTATAATATAATATATGTATTTGTATATGGGGCGTAAAGATTATATATCTATATATATATATACATATGTATATATACATACATAACATATCCATATATGAGTGTGTGTGTGTATGTGTTTGTATATGTTTGTGTGTGTGGATGCGTAGTAAGCATGATAGATATATAATATATATGGATATATATATATATATAATATATATATATAAAATAAAACATTACATTTGGGGAATTGAAGAAATGGAGCTGAACGCAGATTGAACAGAAATCGTTTTATTTCATTCTACACGTGTTTCGAAAGGCACAAATTACCAAAATCCGATTGAATAATGGGACCATATTGTGTCTTTCTCTTCAGGAAAAAAAAGGAAATCCGTTGGAAAACAAAAACAGAACAGAGGCGGAGCAAAAAAACAAATCGAACTATGCTCCTAAGAGCCCATGGCGAAACTGTTTATCAGTGTATGTTGAGAACCGGTGGCTGAAGAATTCAACGGGTCAGGCATCGGTCAATCATGTGGGTGAGGGTGTATAGATGTTCTTTGTGACCGAGAATAAAGTTCTGACTATTTAAGGAATATTGGATGTTTTATAAGGGGCGAGAAAAATCTACTTAGAGACGTGTGTGTGTGTATACTGTTCTATATATGTGGTGTGTGGCGTAGGGGTAGAAAACATTTTTGTGTACGTGTGTGCGTTTGATCGTTCGGCTGTCAGTGGCTACTGCCGTGATAACCGTTGGGTGGCAGAAAGAAAAAAAATATATATATATTATTTTTTTATGTGTGTGTGTGTTCATCTAAGCCTGCCTTGTCAAGGAAACCCCCCGCTGTGAAAAACAAGCCCCGTTTGTCTTACAGGAGTAATTCCCCTTGCAGTGGTTAATCGTAGATATCTTAAAGGCTATTTCAGAATTTGTTACCAAGGGCTATGGGTGCCGGTATTATTTATAAACGCTATTTAAAAGCCAGATAAGTGTAACGCCGCCAATGGGGGCATCGAAAAGCCGACTGTAAGAGCCCGTTTACCATCCGGCCTCTGGCAAACAAAATATGGAAGAGTTCGGAGACACAAAGGTTGCACTGTCTTCTGCCCCTATCAAATGGGAGGGCCACCGACAAAATTGACCATTCCAGCCTATAGCTTAAGTTCGTATCCTTCAGTCGCCATATTAGCTTACTGAGTCCCGTGGTCTGGCGCTTGTTCACGTCCCGAAAAGTTGCGTAATGGTTGGAGACACGCAAAGACAATCTTGAGGATGATGCCCCTACATAAGTGAAGACATCTGAGTCCGTGTAAACCTTGCATTGGTAGACGGCGTTTTTGATCGTGGAGTTCGCCGACGTGAATCTTAATCTGCTAGGATGGTTTCTGAAATTAGAACTGCGTTCCTGTCACTATATTCGTTCCGAGACCTGCAGCCGCTTACTACTCTATTTTCCACTACGTCACTATTAACTATAGGAATAACCCCTGATTCTCCACTATCTATCAGAGTGCTGTCATTGCTACTGCCCGTGGTGCTGCTATTGCGGGAAATGATGCTGGGGATGCTATTGGGGCTCTCTACCCTACTCCCATTGTTACCGTCAACCACAACACCCCTATTTATAACTATACCCCTAGTGGGTACTCCCTGGCTGGAGCTGAGATTATGTGTCACTGTACTGGCTCTCATATCATTATTACTACTATAATTATTCCTACTGAGCATTAAACCGGGAGCGGAAGAGGCTGTGCCTCCGGAAAAAGGTGATAGGGTCTTAGTAAGTAGCCTATTATTATGGGAGGCGATTATCTGGGCGAGGTTTTTAGTGTTGGAGAAAGCTATCCTAACTTTATGTGAGTTAACCGTGGAGTAATATTTGGAATTTCTGGGAAGTTATTGGCGATGGCTTGTCTAAACATGAGGGGGAGGTTAGTTCTAATCTGCTTACCAAAGGGATTACAAACCATATATGCTTATTCCTATCAGTGTGATGGGTCGGGACGCCAGCTCTCGCATTCGGGTGGGTGATTCTCGGATGAATAACGGGTCTTGGGTTAGTGTAAGACCTCCCGACCGATAATTATCCTTGTTCGCTAAATTAAATGCGGGAGCGACTACCCCGGCATCCGCCGCGCTCCCGTCCTTACTTAAAATGTTAATGTTATTATATACGGCCCTATCCTGATGACCGAATGATGGCATCGGAAGGGCCGGATCAATATAAATTACCTTCTGCCTATAACCGGCCTTGGATAGTGCGGCGTTATAAAATTCCGCTTTCTGCATAAAAATATCGGCACTGGCGGACAAGCCAGACAATCTTAGAGAGATGTTTTAACCAAATTGTCTGTTACGGTTTTGGCATGATTTGAGAAGACACTGACATACTTCAAATTAGTGGAAGGCTTATGGTAAGGGCAGTATGAGTCGCTATTAAGGTTAAGTGTAACGTCTAGGAAATTAGCCTTGGTGAGTTCATTATCAAAAACTATACTCATGCCCATTCTATTAAAAAACCTAGCTAACCTGCTCTTAGTTTTCTGCACTATTCTGTTCGTGGTGTTTTGCAGGTAAAACAGACAATCGTCACGATACAGGCCGCCCGCGATCTCCGGGAATTGGTCGGACAATTCGTAGAGAACATATATTCCGACCAAATCGGCTATCTGCGCACTATCCGAACTACCCATAGGCACATCAAATTCATTGGGAGTTTCATTTGTGCCTTTCGAAACACGTGTAGAATGAAATAAAACGATTTCTGTTCAATCTGCGTTCAGCTCCTTTCTTCAATTCACCAATATGTGTTTAATTTCAATTATCCGCACCAACGCACGTTGCAAGCAACCCAGTTGGTTGTAACCTCAACCGTGCTGTTTACTGCTGTGATTTTTGCTACTAAGGTATCGGTTAAACTTTTTTTAATCTACTACAAGATTATTCATCTTTCTATTTCACATAATATATATATATATATATGCAGATATATATATATATATATATATATATATATATATATATAATATATATATATATATATATATATATATATATATATATATATATGCATGATATATAATATATATATATATATATATGCATATATATATTGCTCCTGTTTCTCAATGAAAATCGTAGAACACTTTCTGCACTGAGAGATTTTAGACATGACCAGTGAAATAATCGCTGGAGATTATACTAATTTCAAACCCCAATAATTTTTTACTCCATGAACTGCAACGCAATTTTTTTCTTTTATGTATATACGTAATCAGGTTCTCCGTCTACAGTGTAGCATACGAGACAAGGCTCAAGCAATCAGGAGAGATTGAATTACAGCCAAGTGCGAAATATGATATGTGAACTGTACGAATCCGTATAGAAGCCTTTAAGTCCGTGTTGAAAATTAATTTGCAATAGATGATGTGTTATATATGTATATGCCTGTGAGTGCATATAACTTATTCAGGCACATACATACAGGCGCACATACATGCACTTATATACATAGGAGTGGCTGTGTGGTAAGTAGCTTGCTAACCAAC
Organism: Octopus sinensis; assembly: GCF_006345805.1. Classification (NCBI taxonomy): domain Eukaryota; kingdom Metazoa; phylum Mollusca; class Cephalopoda; order Octopoda; family Octopodidae; genus Octopus; species Octopus sinensis. The sequence continues at coordinate 9,668 of NW_021834872.1, forward strand.
CACATGGTTCCGGGTTCAGTCCCACTGCGTGGCATCTTGGGCAAGTGTCTTCTGCTATAGCCCCGGGCCGACCAACGCCTTGTGAGTGGATTTGGTAGACGGAAACTGAAAGAAGCCTGTCGTATATATGTATATATTATATATATATACTAATATATATATATATTATATATAATGTGGTGTGTGTGGTGTTTGTGTGTCTGTGTTTGTCCCCTAGCATTGCTTGACAACCCGATGCTGGTGTGTTTACGTCCCCGTCACTTAGCGGTTCGGCAAAAGAGACCGATAGAATAAGCACTGGGCTTACAAAAAAATAAGTCCCGGGATTAATTTGCTCGACAAAAGGCGGTGCTCCAGCATGGCCGCAGTCAAAAATCACTGAAACCGTAAAAGAGAAAGAGTAAAAGAGTATACAAACATACACACGCAAATACGTACATATACGTTTCAGCATATATATTTTATATATACATATATATATATATATATATATATATATATATATATATGTTCATATGCAGGCGTTTGGCTTAGTGGTTAGGATGTCAGCATCATGATCGTAAGAATGTGGTTTCGATTCCTGACCGCGCGACGCGTTGTGTTCTTGAGCAAAACACTTCATTTTACGTTGCTCCAGTCATCCACTCAGCTGGCAAAAATGAGTAACGCTGCGATGGACTGGTGTCCCGTCCAGTTGGAGAACACATACGCCATGGAAACCAGGAAACAGGACCCATGAGACTGGCTAGGCTTTAAAAGGGCAGATTTATTTTACTTTTTATATGTACACATAGGCGCAGGAGCAGACGTGTGATAAGTTTGCATCGCCAAGCTCATGGTTCCAGGTTCAGTCACACTACGTGGCACTTGGGCAAGTGTCTTCTACTATATTCTCCGGGTTGATAAAGACATTGCGAGTGGATTTGGTAGTGGGAAAATGAAAGAAGCCTGTCGTGTATATATCTATATATTTATGTGTGTGTGCTTGTGTTTGGTAAGCAATGTGGTTGGTAAGCAAGCTACTTACCACACAGCCAGTATGTATGTGCGTGCGTATATACTTACACATGTAAGTATATTATACAAGAGTATATGCCATGCGGTGCCTTACTTTGCGCTCCCAACTTAATGATCAGGTTGTAGGACGACGTCAACGCCTTTGGCATCTCTTGGAAAGTACAGTAGATCTGTTAGCGACCATTCTCCTCCATTTATCTTTTACTTGTTGAAATTTTCGGATTGTGGTCGTACTGGGGGCAACGCCTTAAAGTGTTTAGTCGGACGACTCGACCATGTTACGTGTGTATATATGCAATCTGGTATTTATTCCATTGTGCACTTTTTAGCTGCACTTTTAATTTACAGGGACATAAATTATGCAACTCTGATAATCTAGCTGTGCGAGGTATAAACGCAAACTCAAACACATACATGCGTGCACGTAGGAACACAATTTCTTTCACAAAACATTAGTCAGTCCAGGCCTACATAAGACACTTGTCCAAGGTGTTGTGCAAACTTGAAATCTTCAAAGCCACAGTCGAACCAATTCTACTATATGGCTCAGAAACCTGGACGTTATCAAAGAAGCTTGAGAGGCGGTTGGATGGAACCTACACTCGCCTCCTTATAAGAGCTCAAAATCTCTCGTGGAAGTACCATCCAACCAAAATGCAAATATATGGGAAACTACCACCTGTGTCATCTCTTGTGAAAGGTAAGAGTGTCCAGTTTGCTGGAAGCCATCTACTCCCAATACCAGAGGGCGCACACTCTCCTACCCTGATGTAATCTCCAGGGATACAGGCATCAAGCAACAGGACCTCCGTAATGCCATGATGGACCGTGAAGTCTGGCGTAGCATGGTAAATTCCATTGTCTCAACCACGGTCGAACAATGATTAATGATGATGTTGTGCAAAATCAGCGATAGATAAAGAAAATAAAGTGTAAATAGAAAGAGAATTTGATTGAAGCATATGACAAGTACATTATGAAGTACGAAGAGCAAAGTTGACATACATCGGATTTGAGCTTAAAGTACACAAAGTCGCAACAATTACCGTATAACTATACCATGTGAGCTTATCCAGTTCTTTTGCTGACATATTAGGGTCACGTAATCTGCTCATGTCAATCAATAAAAATACTTCATTGTGTTGGTTGTTCACAACAATATCCGGTATATCAACTTTGATACTCTCTTTTACTTGTTTCAGTCATTTTGACTGTGGCTATGCTGGAGCATCGCCTTTAGACGACGAAATTGACCCCGAGACTTATTCTTTGTAATCCCAGTACTTATTCTATCGGTCTCTTTTGTCGAACCGCTAAGTGACGGGGACATAAACACACCAGCATCGGTTGTCAAGCAATGCTAGGGGAACAAACACAGACACACACACACATACATACATATATATATATATATACATTTATACGACAGGCTTCTTTCAGTTTCCGTCTACCAAATCCACTCACAAGGCATTGGTCGGCCCGGGGCTATAGCAGAAGACACTTGCCCAAGATGCCACGCAGTGGGACTGAACCCGGAACCATGTGGTTGGTTAGCAAGCTACTTACTACACAGCCACTCCTGCGTCTGATAGTTCAGTGTTCCCAAAGAATCGTTATATATTCTCCCTCTAGCTGGCAGAAACGTTAGCACGCTGGACCAAATGTTCCTCAATATTTCACCCCTCGCTATGTTCTGTGTTCAAATACCGCCGAGGTCGATACTGCTTTTCGTGCTTTCGAATTAAATACCAGTGAATCACAGCGATCGATACAATCGTCTAGTCCCCTCCCCACAAATTTTAGGTCTTATGGAAAGTATTATTATTATTATTATTATTATATTATTATTATTATTGAGTGAGCGAGCAGAGCATGCCATCAAAGTGACACTGGGGTAAAATATACGAAGCCCAGTATACCCATCATGACTACCCGTCTGATAAGGGTACACCAGGCACATGCATCACAACCATATGTGTGCGACATGGTGATCTCATATCAGATAAACAGCACATGACCTTGCAGGTGGAGCCCAGTTAGAATTTTCTTCAGATCAAGTAACCCATCCCGCTCAAAAGTCCCTGAATAAGGGTTGTTTAAGGACGTTGAACGAAACACCCATGTTTCCAGAGGTGAATTATTCAAACCCCAAAGAATCCTTCTCAACACATGGCTATGATGCTCCCTATTATTATTATTATTATTATTATTATTATTATTATTATTATTATTATTATTATTATTTATTATTATTATTTGGGTGGTGAGCTGGCAGAAACGTTAGCACACTGGGCGAAATCCTTAGTGATACTTCGTCTGCCGCTACGTTCTGAGTTCAAATTCCGCCGAGGTCGACTTTTCCTTTCATCCTTTCAGGGTCGATTAAATAAGCACCAGTTACGCACTGCGGTCGATTTAATCGACATAATCCGTTTGTCTGTCCTTGTTTGTCCTCTCTGTGTTTAGCCCATTGTGGGAAGTAAAGAAATAGGTATTTCACCCCTCCGTACGTTCTGAGCTAAAGTTTCGCCGAGGTCGAATTTCCTTTCATTCTGTCGGGGTCGATATGTTAAGTGCCAGGGAAATACTAAGCTCGATCTGATCGACTAGTCCTTTCCAAACAAATTTCAGGCCTTGTGCCTATAGTAGAAAGGAGTATAATTGCGCCGAGGTCGACTTTGCTTTTCGGGGTTGATAAATAATGCACCAGTCAGGTATTGGGGTCGATGTACTCGACTCATCCCCTCCCCCAAACTTGCTCTCCTTGTGGAAAAAATTGAAACAATTATTATTATTGAGTGAGACAGGGGTGCATGCCATCAAAGTGACACTGGGGTAAAATATACAAAGCCCAGTACAAACATCGCGACTACTCGTCTGGTAAGAGTACACGAGGCATATGCATCACAACCACACGTATCAAGATAAACAGTGCATGACCTTGCAGGTGGGCCCAGTTAAAATTTTCTTCGGCTTGAGTAGCCCATCCCACTCAAAAGGACCCTAAATAAGGGTTGTTTTAGGATGCTGAACAAAACGGCGGAATTTGAACTCAGAACGTAGCGGCAGACGAAGTATCACTAAACAAAAGTTTCCAATGGTGAATTATAAAAACACTAAAGAATTATTTTCAATACATGGCTATGATGCTTCCCAACTACTTCTGCTCGTGATCAAAGATGCACATATCGTCAGCCACTAAGGGACATGCTCAACTGGTTATGGTCAAACAACTGATAAGCAAATCTGTGGTATTGAGCAGAATATTTGCTGTAGCCCATCTTTTATACCAAGACAAAACAATGCACACGATAACACTTCCAAACAGTTAAGATCAGAAGCCATGAGAGCCGCCGCCTGATACTGCATTATTATTGTTGTTGTTGTCGTTGTGTTGTTGCTGCTGCTGTTGTTGTTGCTGTTGTTGTTTGTGTTGCTCTTGTTGTTATTGTTGTTAAGGCAACAAACGGGCAGAATAGTCAGCAGGCCGCACGAAATACTTAACGACATTTCTTCACATCTTTAGGTTGTGATCCGAAATACGATCGAGGTCGACATTTGGCCTTCATTTCTCGGGGCTAAATAAATAATTACCAGTAGAACGCTGGGGTCAATATCACCGACTAGTCCCGTCCCTCAAACTTTCAGGCCTTATTGCCAACACTAGAAATATCGCTACCTTATTAAGGTAGCGAGTAACGAGGTCACATTTGCCGTTCATGCTTTCAGGGTTGTTGAAATGAATACCAGTTGAACACTGTGGTCGATATTATCGACTAACCGCTTCACCCGAATATTCTGGTCTTGTGCCTATTGTAGACAGAATTATTAAGGCGGTGAGCTGGTAGAATGGCAAGAACGCTAAACGAAATGCTTATCTTTATTTGTTCCAGCTCTTTATCTTCTAATTTCAAATCTCACCAATATCAGTTCTACCTTTTAACCTTCGGAAGTCAATAACAAAAGTATTAGTGAAGGATCGGAGTAATCGACTGCCTACCCACCCGAAAATTACTGTCTTTTGTCAAGATTAGAAAGAATTATTATTATATTTGTTGTTAATGTTTTGCTTATTGAAATATCGCTTTTGCTGTGACTCGTTTTAGTTGGCTGTCAACCTTCAAATGATCTTAAACATAGTGGGTCGGCCTAATAGAGTAGGTCTGTGGAAGACTGATATTGTACGATCACGATTTTGCTTCTGGGTTTTACTCGGGACACCCTTCGGTCACGACACTGACCATGGGATTGCACCTAGAAAGTTACCCTCATAGTCACAAGTCTGGGCAAGGTGGTTTATGGAAGCCCAGCAGTCGCCCATGCATACCAGCCTCCCCTCTCCACGCCACCTGTGTTATCCAAGGAAAAGGCAGCAGCCGATACAGCTTGGCACCCGTGACGTCGCAACTCATTTCTACAGCTGAGTTAACTGGAGCAACGTGAAATAAAGTGTCTTGCTCAAGAACACAACACGCAACCCGGTCTGGGATTCGAGCTCACAACCTCACGATCGTAAGCTCGACGCTCTAATCACTGAGCCATGCGCCTTCACCCTGGGTTTCACTACATATCTGATATTACAATTTTTAATTGAGGACATTTCGAAATTTATATTTTCTTTGCAATAATTTTGAATGATGAAATTGTAACGTCCATTATGGAGCATTATCACTTATAATACCATATATAATGATATCTAATCTACGAAGATCAATTTTTCAGTCTAACAGAATATGAAATTAACAGAGATTTTTGGTTCACAGGTTTCATTTTTCGACAACTTGATTATGTCCCTCGTCTTTACTCTATGTCTCTCGTCTGTATCCATATATTTTCTAAAGTGACCAGTATAAATATAGACAAATGTTATATTGTCGCTTGAAAACCCTCTGAGTTAACATTTCCTTGTCTGGTACCAAATTATTAATATTTTCTACTGGCTGATTGTTCGTTGTAGCAGTGAAAAAAATACTTTTCCTCACTGAATTAGTGATTAATGCTTGATCTCGTGGAGCTACTAACAAATTCTCGGTTTCTCTCTTGAAATCTTCAGTTTGGAGCAACTCACACTCAGTGTAATTTTTCTTCACATTTTTGGTCTCTATGGAACTATCCATGTCACTGCATTTCTTATAACGCATTTTTCTCTTACAAATTTTCCGGACATGAAGAGGAAAGATCTCAGTTTGCATAATTCCTTTTCTTCAATTCTCTTCATGTAAGTCTTATTCCCACTGCAGCATTCTTAAATACTTCTCCACTCTTTGCAAATTGTTGGCTTACAGATTTCTTTATCTCCGTTCCACGCAATCAGAAATACTAAGACTTATTTCACGTTTCATGTATAAATGATTGACAATTGCCTTCGATGAAGCATTCCATGCTTTACCAGGTTGTTCCTGTTTGTCCGTTTAATGTATTAATTTCATCTTTCGTCTAATCCACTATGCAAGTAATAAAATATTGCACGACAGCTGCTTCCATTTTGATTGCATTTATCAAGTTCTTTGAATTAATTTAGGACTTTTATGAATATATTATTTGCAAATCTAATACTTTTACATTTTCTTTCCTATATCATCGACTTCCCTTATACCAAGATACATATGTCCAGTATCATCACGTCTCAAAATCCATTCTTCCATTAAAATGGGAACCATTTCCTCTCTTTATGGCTAAAATTGAGCATTTTCCTACACCGAACTACGCTCAAATGTCACTTCAATGGCCACACCACTATTATTTTAACGAATGGTCTGTCGCCTCTTAATGCATCGCAATATATCCATCCATATATTATAGCCGATATATATAACTGCCATTCTTTCTAGTATATAGGCCATGTTAATTTTTCTTAACGGTAAATTCGGTGAGCTGGCAGAATCATTAGCACGCCGGGCGAAATGCTTAGCGATATTTCGTCTGTCTTTACGTTCTTAGTTCAAATTCCGCGAGGTCGACTTAGCCTTTCATCCTTTCAGAGTCGATAAATTAATTACCAGTTATGTACTGGGATCGATGTAATCGACTGGCCGCCTCTCCCAAAATTTCGGGCCTTGTGCCTAGATTAGAAATGAAAAAAAATTCTTAATGGCAATGGAGTAACTATTGGCATCATTGTCGCGAAAACTTTTCCTAAGTACTAGGACTCATAGTGAGAATTACCCGATTTCCATGGCGTATAAGTGACTGACATTACATTTTTTTTTCTGAACAAACGTCTATTCATTCATTATTGGGTTGACTACTGCAAAGTAAAAGGAAATAATTTGCTCAAGAATACAACATAGAATTCGGTTCAGGAACCAAATTTACGATTATGCGATCATATGTGCAACACAATCAGCACTTGGCCATGGGCCTTCACTATGATAGCAAAGAACAACAGCTGAAAGAGTTATCCTGGAAGATACGCCTTTAACGGCTACACTTCTCAGTGATCTTATGTCCACCAACAAGCTGTGCTTCAGTCTAGCATTGATATAGAGTAATATACAGACTCAAGTATAATCTGAAATTGCCTGGATTATTTCTTTGTGTTTCAGACTTTGCCAATTTCCAAGGAACCAAAGAATATTAATGAGACAATCTCGTGTGTATAAATAATAGAAAAGATACGGATAAATACATTTATATGCATTTGATATGTTTTATCTTTCATCATTTATTTCTTTCAATCATTCGACTGTAGCCAATCAGTGGCATCACGCTGAAGAATTTAGTCCAATAAATCGACACGAGAGTTTGTTGTTTTATTACAGTCTGGCACTTATTGTATCGGTATTCTTTTGCGGAACCTCCATAATACAAGGACGTAAACAAAAGAACGCCGGTTGTAAAGCTGTCAAATGGGATGAACGCAAAAACACACGCACATAAACACATATACAGTCGCATACGTATATAACAGGCTTTCGTGTAGATTCTGTCAACCGTATTCACTAACATGGAATTTGTCGGCCAGGAACTATAGTAGCAGATACCTGCTCAAGGTGTGCTGTGCAGTTAATACTTTTGATTAATTTGGAGCTCCAAACCTAATTCTTCGATCATATAAGGTGCATCGGATATTTTGTCGCCACATTAAATAGCTTACAAGGATGCTATACAGTCAACGTTGTATAATACTGTAACACATCCCTGTTACATCAACATGTTTTACAGTATCAACGCTCATATCCCGCTCATGTAGGGTTAATGCATTCAAGGGAAACTCAGACTCCAAGCTCTATCTATCTATCTATCTATCTATCTATCTATCTATCTATCTATCTATCTATCTATCTATCTAGCTAGCTAGCTACTAAATTAGCATGATAGTATGGAAAGCACATCACTAACAAGTGAGATAAATACAAGCATGAACTTGGTATACTTTTATGGGGTTTGTTACAAATGTTTCAGAGTTCGGTAATTAAAAGATGTTACTCTATAATTGCAATCCATCGATGCACCTTATGAATGCAACACACATTATCTTCCGGCACAAAAATAGAAATCTCAGACATACAGTTACGTTATTCTGCACGCTTGCCTCTCTTCCTTCTACTAATGTGGATCAAGTGACCTATGTCGCTACATTCTGGTTGGCGATTAACTCATATTTTACGTAGACTATTTTATATTTGCGATTAGGGAGCTTAAATCCTACCACATCTGTTCCCCCTTGCTCTCCTCTCCTTGGTTTTGTATCTGTCGGGTTTTCACATAAGTTGTTTGTGGTTTGCTTCTCTGAGGATATCTCCAGATTTGATCGTGTATACTGTACATAAGATGCTTCTTTTGAGCGCCTTTATGGTGTTCCCAATTTCATTATCGTATACAGAAAAACGCTAAACAGATAAAATAAAGGGATATTAAGCTCACGCCCACGTTCTTTTCTCTACGTGTGGTTAATTAATAAATGTTTCAATAATCAATTAAATAATCCATGTTATCAGAACGCGCTCTTTTATTCAATTTAAACGGGCCTGTTTAATCTTGCCCAAGTTTGCTAAGTTTACCTAAATTTAAACAAACAATACCTACTTGCTTTAAAGAGAAGGACAAAATATATATTAATTAGGTAGACGTACATTACATATTAAACTACGTATGTCTGCGTGTGTGAGTGTCATTGCGTAATTGCATATGTGTGTGTATGTTTTCTCCATTAGGCGCATCTTCTCATTCTCTTCTCTTCAGTCTTCTTTTTATGTACTTAAATACCTGAAGAAGATATTAAGTTCGAAACGTCAAAGATATTTCCACTGTCCTAGTCTCTAATTAAGCGCCAAACTAATAATTTTACATCGTTCTTAATTTTTCTTGTTGCTATTCCTTTCGACGATCTTTGAAAATCTAAGTATTTGCAGGAGTGGGTGTGAGTGCGTGCGCGCGCAGGTGCATAGTTTAATATGTAATGTGCATCTACCTGATTGATATATTATTTATCCCTCCATATAAAGCAAGTGGGTTTTGTTTGGTTAAATTTAAGTGAAAGTTTACATAAAAGTGGCCAGGATTAAACTGGCCTGTTTAAATTAAATAAAAGAGCGCTTGCTAATAACATGGATTAATCAGTTGATTATTTAAACATTGGTTAATTATCCACACATTCTCCTTAATCCTTTTTGCCCCTTGTGAAGCAGAGGGCCTCAACAGTTGTTTTGCGTGTTTCTTGTCTGCTCCCAATGTCAAGCCGGTGGTCCTGAGCTCGTCCAAAATGCTCCGCTTCCATGTCTGCTTCGGGAGTCCTCGCTTCCTTTCCCCCCGGGGGTTCCAATCAATTGTTTGTCGTGTTACATTTAAGGGTTCTTTCTGCAGTGTGTGTCCGATCAATATCCATTTCCTTCGTCCAATCTGAACGTGTATGGGCTCCTGGTTGTCCCTTTCCCACAGGTCGGTGTTTGACACTGTCGAACCACTTCAGATGGAGGATCTGCCGGAGACATTTGTAGATGAAGGTCTGGATCTTCTTGTAGTTGCTGCAGATCTGCAGATGGCTCTCCATGTTTCAGAGCCATACAAAAGCACAGATTTTACATTTGAACTAAATAAACTGAGTTTAGTTCGAGTTGAGATGGCAGTGGACTTCCATAACCACCGAAGAATTAGCCACACATAGAATGATTTAAAGAATTTGAAATGTTGGCTCATACTCACTTTTCAGATCGAGGTTAGATCTTATGTTTGCATAGAAGTTAGCCTCATTTTGAAAAACTACAAAATGCTTACAACACGCTTATAACTTGCCGTGTGCAATGAAAGCAACGATCTCACTAGTTTCAATTGTTCTTAAACGTTAATCAGACAGAGAATATGTATTCCGTGTCGC
>NW_021834872.1:25000-37500 GCF_006345805.1 Octopus sinensis
AAGCAGAACGAATCGATACGTAATCTGCAAAAATGTAAGCATCGATAATTAAATAGTTTGCCTAACCCCCAGCTTAAAAAATAAAGGTTAGCTATAGGGTGGCTTAACTGTGGCTTTATAAAGGAGTACCAGTAATATACTCTGTCGAGGCAATTTTGTCGTTCCGTTAAAATATTTTCCACTTTTAGAGCATGTATATATATTTGTGTATATATATGTATACATGTATATATATGTATATACATATATACATATGCATACATATTCGTGTATATATACACACCACACAAACATATGTATTCATGTACATATGTATTTGTACATATATATATATATATATATATATATATATATATATATATATATATATATATGTAGATACGTGTTTATGTATATAACCATATATTTCAATGTTGTACATATATACACAGTTATAAACACATATACATATATATATATATATACATTTTCATTATACATATATTTGTATATATATATTTGTATTCCTATATGTATATAAGACAAAATGGCGAATATTTGGTAACGACTAATTCCTATAATGTGATCAGCTTGTACTAATATGTAGCACTTCTGTTTGATATCAAACGCTAAGAAAACTCGGAAATATTGCTGGAAACTGACACAAATAAAACAAAATTTTCTTTCAATAATTTATGTACCGTGTGGGGACTGTTTTAATAATGGGGCAATATTCGTAGAAGGCTGATGATTGCTGAACGTGTGTTTGTAAATAAGTCTATACGTAGACACACACACACACACACCAAACCACACACACACATATATGTATATAGGTGTTCGAGCGTGTACATGTGCACTATATGTGTTCACATGTATTTGTGTCATGAAATGCAAGTGCATAATCGTGAGAGCTCGTGTGTTTGTATTATATATATATATATATATATATATATATACATAAACAAAATACACAAACATATATATATACATACTTATAAATACATATATATATTATATATATACATACTACTTATAAATACATATATATATATATATATATATATATATATGTATACATACATACTTATAAATACGCATATATATATATATACATATATTTAACGTATATGTATATATTATATATATATATATATATATATATACATGTATGTATGTATACATACATGCATATGTATTATGACTTATCCTAAAGAGTAATAAACTCCCGTATGCGTATAACGTAAGTTTATGCTCAATTTATTAATTGTTTATATTAAAAATAACTTTCAATAAGTTCGTTGTTTCTGTACGGATCTGAAATTGTGTGGGAAATTTGAGCTTCTCAGACTATTGAAATGGATGCACATACATATATATATATATATATGTATGTATGCATGTAGGTATGTATGTATGTATGTGTGTATGTATGTATGTATGTAGTAATGCATCTATGTATGTGTGTGTAAGTATGTATGTATTTATGTATGTATGTATATATATGTATTGATATGTGTGCACCTATATAACACTTATACAACATATATAATATTATTATAACTGTGTGTGCATGTGCATGCGTGCATGTGCCTGTTTCTCTGTGTGTGTGTGTGTGTGTGTGTGTGTGTGTGTGTGTGTGTTTTAGAGCTTATTTCCGAAACACGTCATTGTTTTACTTTTGTCTAATTTAACAATGATCTCACTACTCTGCTCAAAGCATTAATTAGATCAACACTGGCACCACTACGCACACACAAACAGAAACTCACACACAGACACATACGCATACATATACACATACGCGGAAGCGTAACTACATAGGCATGACATAAATATCGGTTCGTTGCATGATTGGAATGTAAACTTCTGTCATACATGTATTACAGTTTACCTTATTTCTATCTGACCTATGTACAGTCTAATGTAATTTTTACCATGTATTTGTATATTTCTTCTACGATACGAAACTCAAAATTTTACGTATATGCTAATATATGATCATGGTTATATATATGGTCATATATATGACCATGTTTATATGTATTTTTCTGAGTTAATAATTATATATATATATATATATATATATATATCTTATATATATATATAATATATATATATATATATATATATATATATATAAAGCATCAAGGCAGGACAAACTTTCAATCCTCACCTATCAATTTATTTCTACTGAATCGCAGGTAGGCTCCGGATCGCCGGTTTCACCTTACTGGACATCAGCTATCACAACTCTCTGTTGGAAACTTGGAGCCTAGTAGCTTATCAAATAGACCACTCAGACCGCATTGCTATGAGCTTAGGTTACCAGTGATCTAAACTCCTCTCTCTCTCTCTCTTTCTCTCTCTTTATATATATATATATATATATGTTATACATATATATATATACATACATATATATATATATATATGTATATATATATATGCATTATATATATATATGCATATGCATATATATGTATGTATATGTATTTATATATATATATATATATATATATATATATGCATATATATATATATATATGCATATATAAATATATATATTTATATATATATATATATATGATATATATTTTTATCTATATCCTAATACCAAAAACTTGTTTTATAACCATGTTAGTAGTGGTTGTACACTAATAGTATTAGTAGTAGTAGTTTTAGTAATAATAAAAATAATATTTGTCCTTGTAGCCATCCAAAGTGACATCATTACAGAATATATAAATGTACATACTATATACATACATAAACATATATATGTATATACATACCAAACACACACCGCACACGCACTCACACACACACACACACACCACACACACACATATATATATATATATATAATATATATATATATAATATATATCTATATAAATAATATATATATATATATATAATGTAATCATTATATATTACGAAAATGAATCAAACCAAGTAGTTTACAGTTTGAATGCATTCCATACGTCCGTTACAGAGAGTTGCGCAATATGCATAAAATAAATTTCTTCTATCACGTAAATTCTTCCTTATCAAATCGTCACTCACACAGTTTAACTATGATTTGGAATGGTTTGTAGTATCCGAATTCCGTCAGAAATTCTGGTAACGTGCTTTCTTTCTAAGCATAACTCGAATTATACTTTTGCATATATCTAGTAGGAATTCCTAGTTAGTAAAACTAGCAAGCATAACTTATTGATTTTGAACATAATGATACTGGTGATGATGGTAACTATATTTCAGATATTGTCAAATGCTTGTCAGTATGTGTCAGTAGGTCAATGATATTGACCCCTTTCTTGGCTGATACTTTAGGGCACCGACCACGTTGTGATGAATGTCAAAGATGTCCGCGATGCATTTTGAACGTAGTGCGTTAACAGCAGAAAGAAATACCGCAAGGATTTTTGTGGAACGCTCTACCAATTCTGTCTATCAACTAGTGTAATAATAACAATAATAAGAATAAAATAACAATTTTATTAATATCATCAATTCAAATAATATTAATATAATATTAATAATATTGCTTTTTGTTTTTGTTCTTTTCAATAATAGCATTGGTGATTATCAGATTTGCCATTGCGCTGTACGCAGAGAAAATTGTCTTCCGATATTTCTTCCCGCTTTTTATATTCTGCGTTCAAATTCCACCTAGTTCATCTTCCTTACATCTAGGATCTATAAAATTAAATACTTATATTGTGTTTATGCTATCTACTCACACTTTACTCTCAAGTTTGATGACTTTGTGATAATAATACAAATGATTATAGTAATAATAGTATCAATTATTATTATTATTATTATTATTATTATTATTATTATTATCATCATCATCATCATCATCAATCATCATCATCATCATTATTATTATTATTATTATTATTATTATTATTATTATTATTATCTTATATTGTCATGATATTTCTTTAACAATGAATGAACCGCTTATAACGTATTTTAACGAAAAAATGGTAAAATATTTAAAAGAAAAATTAGACGATAATAAATCATTTCAGTATCCTTGTTACATTTTAAATCCTTACAACCAAGCATCATTTTGATCCGTTAATTAAATTCTAATTATAACCAATTAATTAATGTATTTCTATTGTTTAGTCTCACGGGTTTTTTTTTATGCTAAGTAAACCCCCACCTCATTGTTTTTATTAGTATTTTTCATGTTCGTTTGCCTAGTTGTGCACAATATCGTCTGTCTTTGAGGTCAACAAAAGAAATCGTTATAAAGTATTGTCATTGAAGGTGGTGGTGTTGGTGCTGGTGGTCGTAGTGTTGTTGGTGATGATGATTTTTTTGTTTTTGTATATGAGCCCATGTCAGCCCTGGACAAAAGCATTCTAAACATGACCATACGGACTTCCTAGGTGTATAACTGGTAACAGTTTTTGAAGTTGTACTCTGTTTTTCTATGTCTTGGGTTTCTCTTTATTCATTGTTATTATAATTTCCACCCCCTTTTTTTCGCTTTCTATAAGACAAGTTCGATACTTTTTGACGGGAATTTTACTGCCATTTCTAGCAAGTCGATTGACCATAGAAAATCTCCCATATCGATATTGCTGTTGTTGCTGTGAATGCTGCGTGATATTTTGGGATTTATTTCCAAGAGTCATGTCAGTATAGAAGGCTCGAAAGATATACCAAGGCAGCCCTTTTTCCTCTCGTCTTTAAATGTTATTTTTACAAAATATTTCCCCCTTATTTTGTATTGTTGTAATTCTTATAATGTCTTGTTTTATATTCTTGTTCTTTTTTGTAGATTTATGTCAGTAAATTGTTTCCATAGTATTGTTTTTGTAACGATTTTTTGTTGTCTTTTTTAGTCTTTTGTTGATTTTATTGTTTGATTTCGTTTATTCGTTCAATATATTTTGTATTTATTGTATAGTTTAAAATATTCCTTTAATCATATTGTTTGGAAAAATTTGTTGAGGTTTTGTTTTGCCTGTTGAATTGTGTGTTTGTAGTCGTGTGCGGAGTTTTTAGAAGGATTTGTGGGGAAGGGGGTGTTGCTAATTCTTTTTTGTTCCTTTCATTCATCAAAGTTTAAAAAAAATTAAATAAAAAAAATTAATTCTTCGTTTGTTTTTTGTTTTTATTTGTCATCAGCTTCTCAAAAATTAGATTTGTCAATATAATGGATTTTAGTTTTCAAAGCGTTCGCCCGGAAGTGCTTCAAGATTTAGTTTCGAAGCCGTCACGATCGAGTTTAATGCAGGCGTCAAATTTCACTTCACTTTTGTTCGGACTGTGATCGTCCATTTTGGATTTATCGGGTCCTGTCAATTTCTGTACATTGTTCTCCTTTTTCCATTTCATTCGTCTATTTTGAAACCAAATCTTTATTTGCCTTTCCGAAAGTCCCAATGAATGAGCAATTTCGATTCGTCGTCTTCTTGTGAGGTATCGGTTAAAATGAAATTCTTTTTCCAGCTCAAGCGTTTGAAACCGTGTATACGTTTGTCGGGTTCGTTTCTGCTCGTAGGCCGTCTCTGCCGAAAGAAACAAAGAAAAAAATTATGTAGTTACAATAACAACAACAATGACGACGACGACAATAATAATAATAATAATAATAATAATAATAATAATAATAATAATAATAATAATAATAATGGTTTCTAATTTTGGCACAAGGCTAGCAATTTGGGAGGAAGGAGGAAGTCGATTCAATCAACCCCAGTAATCAACCGTTACTTTATGGACCCTGAAACGATGAAAGGATGAAAGGCGAAGTAGTCCAAGGCGGAATTTGAACTCAGTACAACAATAATATTTTTTTTTAATGTTTCAAACTTTTACACAAGATCTGCAATTTTAGGGAAAATTTGGGTAAGTCAAATACTTGACTGGTACTTTATTTTACCGAACTTGGAAAAGGGATAGTAGAATTGATTTTATCTGTATAGGAAAACAACGAAACAAAAATGCCGGAATAGCTTGTCCCACGTGCTAACGGTTCTGTATATTAGCCGTTTTCATAAGTTTTTTTTTCTGAATTAAGTATAAAGCCAAAAGTTTTCCAGAGGAAGGTATTGGTTGTTACAATTGACCCTAGTGCTGATAAGTACTTTATTTTATTGACCTTCAAAGGGTAAAAATACGGCAGGGTTTGAACTCACTGACCTGGATCAAGTACCATAAAGCAATTCTCACGCTCTTACGAATCTGCTTGCTGGCTTTCATTTCGTTTCTGTTTACGTACAAGGATTCAAATTAGTCAATGATATAGAACTCCACTTGTCGACTGCTACTGTAATATTTAAATCCCAGATGGTTGTAAGTCAAGGATGTCCTCGATGGTATTCGAACTTAGAACGTAAAAAGCCATAATATAATGCTCTAGCGATTCACTTAATCCGTCGCTTTAACGATAAGTAAAAGTTTTCGAATTAGCCACGGGGTCGCAAAGATGGGGAAGGCGTTAGAGTGCTGATACCACTAGTTTTTGGCAGAAGTCGGCTTGTGACCAATGCTTATGTAGATTTAATAGGCAAGCGCCTTCCCTACGGGAAGAATAAAAAGGGAAATGTTGCTAAGCCAGGATAATCGTTCAAAACATATAATTAAATACCACAAGGCATTTTGCTGCCACTCTACGCTTCTTCCACGAAAATTTCCTTCTATTAATTAATTCCACACGCCGCTGACAGCACAGCTTACATTCTCAGTTGTTAGTTATATATCTGTAGGAATATAACTCATCCCCCATGTTTTCGCACAATCACTTCCCAATATAATAACGCAACACATACTCTTGCGTAATCCATAATCGATACTATAACACATTCCAAACTTCACCGCCAACTCATGCATATTTTTTTCCATTCAATTACTTCGCAATAATAAAACACCGACGCCAACCTACACAACACATATTCTGCACAATCAACACCCGTCACTATTGCACATAAAGTAACTCACACAACGCTTACGAAACACAATCACTACCCCCTCCCCCCATACGAAATAATACAATTCATATTTCACATATTGCACACAATAAACAAATGAAACACTAAAATAACACTACAAATTAGGAAACAAGTACACAACAATGTAAAACTTATGTAGCATACAAACGCATTTGTACAATCCCCAAACGACAAAGCTGTCCAAGTTTCAGAAATACAAAAGTGCATCTGGTGATGCAGCAGAAACTTGCATGAAATTGTTGAAAGAAGTATGATGATAATAATCGTGATCACGATAATGATGATGACGATGATGACGACGACGACGACGACGACGATGATGATGATGATGATGGTGGTGGTGGTGGTAGTTGGCAGTGGTGGTGCTGATTTCAGTTTTAGGTACAAGGGTATGGATGTTGCGGCGGGTATAAATGAGTAAATTACATCGACTTCAGTAATTGACGGTGACTTTATTTATCGACCCGAAAATGAAGACAAGCAGAGTTGTCTTCGCCTGTATGATTTCAAGTCCTTACGCAAAGAACCGAAAGACATATCGCTAAGCATTTTGTTCGATGCTCTAACGATTCTGCCGACCCACGGTCTTGATGTCTGATTTAAGAATAAAGCCAGGGATTTAGAGGAGTGCGTGGTATTAGACGATACCATCGATCCACATCCTCGACAAGTACTTTACTTTATCGATATTGAAAGTATGTAAAGGGAAGATGACGCTGGGTGCATTGAAACTAAGAATGGAGAAGCACAAGGTGAGGAATTTTATCAGAGGTGGTTTGGCCGATGCAATGGATTCTAGTATTTGACTGGGAGGATGAAAGCTGATGTTGTTCAAGGAAGAATTTGAAATCAGACCGTAGAGAATACGTAAAATTCCGCAAGATATTTTGTCTAATGCTCTATTTTATCAACAATAATGTTAATTCATTCTACTACAGGGACAAGGCCTGAAATTTTGTTCGGAAGAGGTTAATGGATTACACAGACACGCACTGTTCAACTGGTGTCTATTTTATCGGCACCATAATAATGAAACGTGGAGGTGCAATGGCCCAGTGGATAGGGCAGCGGACTCGCGGTCGGAGGATCGCAGTTTCGATTCCCAGATCGGGCGTTGTGTGTTTATTGAGCGAAAACATATAAAACTCCACGAGGTTCCGGTAGTGTGGGTGGGGGATGACCTCCGTTGTTCTCTTTCGCCACAACTTTCTCTCACGCTCTCTTCCTGTTTCTTGAGTAACGCTGTGATGGACTGGCGTCCCGTCCAGCCGGGGGAGGGGGTTACACATGCGCCTCAGACACCGGGAAGCCGGACCCATGAGCCTGGCTAGGCTTGAAAAGGGCGAGGAAAAAGGAATAATAAGGAAACGTATATGCGACCCCGGCGAACTTAAACACGGAAAAAACACTGCCAAGTATTTTGTCCCGTTCGGAAACGATTCTGCCAAACAAGTCATTTTTTTTACCACTAATACTAAAGAAAATAGCAATTTTCTATCTTTAAAAAAACCCCCGGATAATTCTAATATTTGCAACATGCGATAGATATGCATAGTAGGGTTAAATGT
Organism: Octopus sinensis; assembly: GCF_006345805.1. Lineage (NCBI taxonomy): Eukaryota > Metazoa > Mollusca > Cephalopoda > Octopoda > Octopodidae > Octopus > Octopus sinensis. The sequence continues at coordinate 33,531 of NW_021834872.1, forward strand.
TATTTTCAATTGAAACCTTCCACAAACAATATCGGTTACATATTACAAAGAATCAGCGATACGCATTTGTATATACACAGAAGGGAACAGAAAAAAAAGCGTAAAACGTGCGGGGCTTTACTAGATGCAACAATCTATGCTTTTTTTCCTAATGAAATTATCATTATGTATGTTAGGAATAACATTATTTAAAAAAATCTTATTCATAGGCAAACATAAGTATATAACATTATCAATACATGTGTGAGTGTGCGTGTGTGTCTGTATCAAAATCCCACCATAATGTAATTACAAGCTAACGCATAATCCGATAAATCGTGTAACCTACGAAGAGGTAGATTTTTTTAGCATAGAATGCGGCATATGTAGCCTGACTCAGTTGACGGGTTTTCTGATTTAAGGCAAAAAATCCGTCAGTGGCCAACGACTTATATCAATTGGGAACAGAATCTTCTCGAATTAAAACTTGCCGAAAAAGAAAATCGCTTCATTCACTGATCTAGGCGGGTTTATAAAGTGCTTCAATGGTTGATAATAAAGGTGTTTCGGTCATGAACAACGGGTTTCTTTGAACCGGCTGATGAAGCAGTATCTGATTGATGAGCAATTTGTTAAGAGGTTCCCAGTAAATTCGGGAGCATAGCAGCCCACCGAAAGCAGCAGACATACATCCCACTGTTGCAATAACATTTACCATGAAACCAAGATGCAAAAGACTTTGTTTATGTATATCTGACTTTCACACATACACACACTGAGAGTATTCGGTATAGGCTTCGAAAAGGAGTCAAACTTCAAAGAAATCTGAAGTAGGCGGTTCAGTGTTCGACACGACACTCTTCCCGCAACTCCTGCATCCAAGCTGGTGCCAAACTTAATGCTCTGCATCTCTTTGGACTACGTCAGCAAGGTCGAGAGAAGAATCCTGACGATTGGGCTACCCAGGATATTTTAACATCTAGCCCAGGCCTGCGCAAAAGTGGAGATTATTTTATGCGCAACTCCATTGTCTTCCGAGACAAAATGATGCCTGTGTGCGTGCGTATACACACACACACACACACACACACACACACACACACACATATATATATTCAAAATGCAGTTTCACTGTGATTTTCAATTTTACTTGACGACGGATTATTCAATCGAATTGATTGAATATTCCATCAGGCGCAACTTAAATACCCAGCCAAAATGAATTACATATTTGTATCATTCTGCGTATGTTTTTCATTGCGTGTATGCCTCTATGAGAACTTATTAGTTTGCACAAATGTGACACTTTTTGTGCATGAACGTGTGTAAATATATTCATTTGGTAATACGGTGTTAGTAAACTATTGGAAATATTTTGTGATTCTGTATTCAGCTATGCATTCAAATGGGTGATTTTTCTATTTGATTTTTTAAACCAATACACAGAGTAACAAACAACACACACAGGGACACACACACACACAAACACACACAGAGAATATTATAAACACCTTCAAGCACACACGTGCAAACATACGATGACGTACAAAATATGTATATATATATATATAAATATTATATATATGTATGTATATATGTATATATATATATATATATATTATATATATATATATATATATATATATATATATATATATATATATATATATATATATATGTATAATAATATATTATATATATACATATATATGCATGTATATGTGGAGGGTGTGTCAATACGTATATGCATGCATATATGTGTGTGTGTGTGTGTGTGTGAATGTGCGTGTGGAATGTGTATGTGTATATACATTTTTACATGTAAATCCGTTTAGTTTTGACTGTCAGAAGAAGGGACACCCGACACCATAGTAGAGACTAATACTAATTTATGTTTTCGTCGATTCATACTTTGCTACCCTGAGTTTCGCATGCGAGTGAACAAGGTCTTGACGATGTACACACACACACACAAACCAATACTCACACTAACACGCAAAGAAGCACTTTCAGACATGCAGATAGGGAACAAACAGATGTAAAACAAAGCCGTGTAAAGTAAGCCACGCACATTGAATCGACGTGAGGGCACCATTGTAACCCCATAGTGGTGGCTATGATTTTATGCAATTATGGATTAAGCAAACACGGAAAGAATGGGCTTCAAATAAACTGTGATATGGCAATGAGGAGTATCTAATACAATTTAGTTCACGGTATATTAAGACCTTTCGTGGGTGATTCATCTTGTCAGCCACTGTTGGAGTAAAGACTCGTATTTGCTAAGCTATACAGTATTCATTAGTTATTTTCATTTAAGTTAGCCGCAAATGAATCCGTAACGGACGGATGAAAGCGAGAAATAATAAATATTCCATAAATGTAATGAATACCATTTTCAGAGAGATCTACTGAGGGTCGAGAGGTAGTCATTTCTGGTGGATTATATACAACAAAATACGTCTATAGATGTAAGAATTAATGAAGATAGAACAATATATGTTTACTTCTTTACAGGGCTCAACAATTTAGAATATAAACTCGCTAGATATAATGTCTCATACATACCGTAAAATGTTATTCTAGAAATAAAACAATTACATCATCGAAATCTCGAAGCTACTACCTAATGCAGGGGTTCTAAACCGGAGGTTCCCGATTCAAAAGAAGAGGTTATATTAATATTGTAGTGATAGATTTAAAATGCGAATACCACTTCAATAACAGATGCTCTTCACAACTAGACTAGTCACCATCGAGATGAACTATGGAGGATTTAAACCTCCAACATTGTTCGAGAAACGGACCGCAAGAGATGAGATATAGTTCATTACCATAGAAGTCACATTACTAAAGGGTTTTGTAATTTTTCTTTAAGTGTGTAATTCAGGAAGTCCGTAAGGCCACAGAATGTTCGTGACTGATCTAAATGGAAAGAAATTTGCATACTGGCGACTAAACGACTCTGTGAGTTTGTGACTGCGTATATTAGTTTATGAGTGCATGTGTATATGTCTGTGCATGTAAGAGTGTGTGTGCATGTGGTGTCTGTGAGTGCATGTGGTGTTTGTGAGTGCATGTGTGAGTTGAGTCTACATACATACGTATATACAGTCACATAGATATATAAACATGCACGTATATACATATAAGTATATTAAAGAGAGGGAGAGAATGCGGGGAGGGAGGAATTGTGGCAGGCAGAGAGAAATGCATATGTGAAACAGGTTATTATTTTAAAGCTAATACGAGAATTACCCTAGGTCATGCGGTTAAGCTGGGGCTGGGGCTATACGGAGCGTAGAATAACACGTCAGACGAACCTGAGTGTCCCAGACAGCACATATGCAAAATATACGCACACACGTACGCATATTCAGGAATACATATATTTCTATATCCATCAACACTCTTTCTCTGTGTATATGTGTGTGTTGTGTGTGTGTGTGTGTGTGTGAGTGAGAGACAGAGAGTGTGTATGTATGTACGTATGTTTATGTATGTATGTTTACGTAAATATATATATATATATATATATATATGTATAGGCGCAGGAGTGGCTGTGTGGTAAGTAGCTTGTTTACCAACCTCATGGTTCCGGGTTCAGTCCCACTGCGTAGCACCATGGGCAAGTGTCTTCTACTATAGCCTCGAGCCGACCAATTCCTTGTGAGTGGATTTGGTAGACGGAAACTGAAAGAAGCCCGTCATATATGTTTATATATATATATGTAAGTGTGTTTGTGTGTCTATGTTTGTCCCCCTAGCATTGCTTGACAACCGATGCTGGTGTGTTTATGTCCCCGTCACTTAGCGGTTCGGCAAAACAGACCGATAGAATAAGTACTGGGCTTACAAAGAATAAGTGCCGGGGTCGACATGCTCGATTAAAGGCGGTGCTCCAGCATGCCTACAGTCAAATGACGGAAACAAGTAAAAGAGAGTGAAAAGAGAGTATATATATATATATATATATATATATATATATATA
>NW_021834872.1:45000-59751 GCF_006345805.1 Octopus sinensis
TATATATATATAAGTATATTCATATTCATGCACGTATGTGTATGCATATATCTATCTATCTATATATATATATATATATATATATATATATTTGCGTACATGTGTGTGTTCGTGCGTGCGCATGTGTGTGTCACTGTGTGTGTATCTGTGTGTGTGCGTGCTCGCGTGTGTAAACACATGCAAATGAGTAAGTACTAAATATAAACATATGAATTAGTGTAAAATGAAATAGAGATGCAGAGAAAATGAATAACTAATAATAATAATAATAATGGTAATAATAATAATAATAATAATAATAATAATAATAATAATAATAATAATAATAATAATAATAATAATCGTAATAATAATAATAATGGCTGTGTCGTGTGGGTGGGGACAACCACATACAACCTGTGTCTTGGATGTAGCACCACGAAGATTAGGAACACCGCTTATAATCATGTGATTGATGGTTGAATTGAATGGGAACCCCACAGCTCTTGATGATGATGATGACGTCGACGATGATGATGACGTCGACGATGATGATGACGTCGACGATGATGATGGTCGTGATGATGATGACGTCGACGATGATGATGACGTCGACGATGATGATGACGCCGACGATGATGATGACGTCGACGATGATGATGGTCGTGATGATGATGACGTCGACGATGATGATGACGTCGACGATGATGATGACGTCGACGATGATGATGGTCGTGATGATGATGATGATATTGATGATGATGATGTTAATGATAATGATGACGTCAACGATGGCGGCGTCAACTACAATTGCAACTACGATGACGAAGGTGATGATGATGATGAGGATGGAGTGTGCTATTGACGAAGGACGGCGTGGATGATGATAACTGTGATGAGGATTACGACAAATTTCCATCTCTGTTTAGCTCTATGTCAGCTCTGATTCAATACTCTTATACCTTATAGTACTCCAACCATGACCATCTTCATTTATTCCAAGACAATATTGTATAATTTGGTATGAACTTTTTTATACGCCTTGAGATGAAATATGAGGAAAATTTTTAGGCTATTTCGAGCAGGTTCTACGTCTCGCTTCGTAAGTTGGGCTTGTTTGTGGTAATGCTTTTCCTTGTTCACCTGGCTTTGATTCGTCCCAAGTCATTCTTCACAAGCAGACAGACATACGATCAAATTTCCGACCTGGCCATCCTGTATTATTCAGAAGTACTATATCAAAGATTGCAACCCTTCATTTTGAAGTGAATATTTGAGGGAGATTTGCTTGCTATTTCCAACAGATCCGTCATCGACCAGGAACGCTTTTCACTCTTGTGTCCATTTGCTTTTTGAATGCAAGCCGTCTCTACTTAGACATTCCCATTCTCAAAGTTTTTCCAACCAAAAGTATTCCTGTTATTGAAAATGACTTACTATTGCAATAGTATGCCATTATCTAATGTGAGAATTTGCTGTCATTTCTAGTACACTAAATGGCCACACGTCAAAACTTGTGTTGACGCGAGGGAACCTATTGTATGTATTTTGTGCACCTTGTAGTATATAAATGTTTTAGTAGAATGAGTAATACGTGCGAGGGGTCGATTGCCAGAAACCATTAGTGCCTCAGACGAAGAATATTGCTTTCTGTATTCGGGGTTCAAATCTTACCAAATTCAAAGTTGTTTTAGTATCCTTCTTGGGTCGATAATTTAATCATTGATACGTTAAAAGCGTCTTGTTTCAATGCAATACAGATCATGCTATATAGATTATCTACTGTATCGTTCTTTTCCATTTTTCTCCCTTTTAGGTTGTAACGTAAAAATGGAGGAAAATATATTTTAATTATAGAAGGACGATCGATCCCGGACAAAAAATTCCCGTTGTTGCTTTTCCGCGTCGCTTTGGATTCTGTCCCACTGCGAGGCACCCTGGGTAAATGTCTTCTATGATTTAGAACAAACGGTAAAATTTTGTCATACTAGTACTCGGAGTTTCGAATGTCGGAGTGATGATCTATTATCATAGGCTATTAATGGCAACAGATGCTATGAAAAACCGTTAGATAAAAGGGAAGTAACTCTAATAGGTGGGAAAAGAAAAAAAAAGAAAAAATACACGCAATACATAGACACAAGCAATCACACACACACATACACATATAATATAAAGGAAGAATTCGCCTTTTATAGAGATTTATAAACGTTTATTTTTCTTTATACATCTATCATGCGGAGAGAAATACGTTTCGTATCCTTAAAGACTCACTCCATTTTTTGAAAGACAATGTAGTGAATGATACACACACACACACAAAACACACAATCACATACACACACTCGCACGCAAACAGACAAACGCACAGACACGTACACAAACCCAAGCACGCGTAATAAATAGATGGAGAAATAATTCACAAAGGCCCTGTTACAAGGGAGCAATATGTTTAATATTGCATTTCCTCTAACATATATTTTAAGGTAAAGTTCATAGGTAGACACCTATGTAGAGAGAGGAATATCGATATGTGTGTTCCTCTGTGTGTGTATGTGTGTATGAAGAGAAAGGGAGTGAAATACGCAAGTGCAAACACACACACGCACTTAGACATACCTATATACACACATATGTATGTATATATATATATATATACATACAAACACACAATCATAAACAAAGAGAGAGGTTGGTGAAGAGAGGAAGAAGGGAAGAGACTCCCTAACTGACAGAGAAGCATATGGACGGAGAGAAATGTAGACGTTCTTAATACATTGAAGAAGCAGTAACGCTGGAATCATATCTCAATCTTAAGATGTACCTTGAGATATAAGAATTTCCCGTGTTTTTAACACTGAGCAAGACAGAAGTCAAATATCAATATATAACACATCTTCTCAGGGAAGATATCAATCAAATGTAAATACAGACAAGTAATACAGCTACTGGAATATAATAATAATAATAACAGTAATAATAATGATGATGATAATAATAAAAATAAAAATAATCATAATAATAATAATAATAATAATAATAATTATAATAATAATAATAATGATAATAATAATAATAATAATAATTATTATTATTATTATTATTATTATTATTATCATAGTAATGATGATGATGATGATGATGATGGTGGTGGTGATGATGATGATGATGATAATGATAATAATAATGATAATAATAATAATAATAATAATAATAATAATAATAATAATATAATAATAATAATAATAATAATAATAATAATAATAATAATAATAAAATGTCACTACAAATATAATAATAATAAAAAATGTCACTACAAATATGAAGATAAATAAATTCTTCAGTTCATTTTTCTGTCTGCGGGATGAAGAAAATGTCGAGGAGCTGTGACTCTATTTTACCAAATGAGGAAAGAATTTTCTCAAATCTCGAAACGTTATGTGAGAATCCAAAGAACTTCATAGAATAATCGAACAACGGGATCTTTAATAAAGATCAGAAATAGTTGTGTAGTTAAGAAGCTCGTATTTTGAACTACGTGGTACTAGGTTCAGTCCCATTGAACAGTACCTTAGAATCTTCTACTATAACGCGTATCAGCGAGCAATGACTTTCGAGTAAATTTGGTTGACGGAGACCGTGTGGATGATCTGTTAGTAATCATTATTATACAATTGAAGTAAAGCAGATTAAACAATAAGTATAGGCATAGAAAGGCCGAAGTGTTAAAGAGATTTTTTAGATATTCGGTCACGTGATCTGAAAGATCTCAGTAATAACGTTAGACCAATGGTTCTCAATCTGAGTCCATGTGGCACCCGAGATCCATATACAACAAAATACTATATCGGGCATCTGCAATAGTAGTTTAAGGACGTGTGGTTAAAACTTTTGCTTTAGATATATGCGAGAAATCGCTGTGTTCTTTTCTCTTTCATTTTACCGAGTTCAACCTACAGAAGTTTATGTTTGAAAAACAATATAGGAATTTAGAACCAACTTTATTTAAAACTAGTTTTTAAACATCGAATGGCTCTGGGGATCAACCAGAATATAATAGTAATCAAAAGGATCCATAGATTAAAAACGGTTGAGAACCCCTACGTTAGACGACAGATGCGTATCTTGGAGATCAGTGGAGCTCTGCTGGTCGAGCCTCTAATTCTTTGTATTGAAGGGACATAGCTCCGGCGTAATGAATATGTGATTAGAATATGGCAGGAAAGAACCGGTAAAGAAATACTTCAAGCTGTGCCAAGTAGCAGGAAATGTAGACCAAGTCCGAGATTCTGGGATGATATCCAAAGTATCATTTGGTCACGATTAGGAATTCAGCCGCACGTGAAATGATGGTTGCTTCTGATAGGACACTATGGGATATTGGGAGGGGAAAATGAGGTGTGCTCGAAATGAGGGGAATGCCTTAAATGAGGGGTAGATTGATGATCCGATAATTGATGAAGGGGCGTTCTTAGTGTTACTTGTCCTGTTTTAGATTTTCTCTCTCGTTGTTTGCTTATTTAACTCGCTTGTTTGAACTTAATATTGTTTACACATCTAAATTTGTTATTGCCTGTATACCTCGTGTAATCATTTTATATATATATATATATATATATATATATATAATATATATATATATATATATATATATATATATATGTATATCTATCTATCTATCATCTATCTATAGTATATATATATATATATATATATATATATATATTATATATATTATCTATATATAATATATATATATATATATATTATATATATATATATTATCTTACAATGTATTAACTATATTTCATGCCGAATGGGATTTTACCGGATATTTCTCAACAATTATGTAAAAAGTATGTGGTATTACAACCAAAGTATAATTGTAAGAATGAGATAAAAAGAATATCTCTAATATAGCAATATAAATAAAATACATGCATATTTAACATATTCATTATATCGAAAGCTACATTAATATAAACTCTAATTATATACAAGGTGGGCTAAATGTCACGCACCAAAACAGTCGACATTTTATATATAGTAAGTTAACATTATTATTCTCTTTGCTCGCCATGTACAAGTTGTGTGTATACATCATTATTTTAATTATTTTGTTCAATTTTAGGAAAAATTGAAGCATGTCTTTGAGAATTCCGGAGCGTATTGAACTTATTTTGTACGTCACTTTTGATCCACCCTGTATATTTCATAATTGTTCAAATGTCTATCACTATGTATGTAATTATACAGTTTTTCATAGACTCTTATATCATACTTATATATATATATATATATAATATATATATATATTACTTTTACATCATTGCTTTTCCTTTTCTAGTTCGAAAATCAATTATTTATTTATTTTTTTGTTTGCAACAAGTTGTTCGATATTACATATAAAACAAATATTTATATAAAAAATATCAAACCAATAAATAATCAATGAATAATAATAATTATTATTATTAATATTATTATTATTATAAAGAAGAAGGAGAAGATGAAAAACAATAATAATAATAATAATAATAATAATAATAATAATAATAATAACAACAACAACAACAACAATAATAATAATAATAATCATAAATAATAATAATTAAAACTAGACTGATTTTAATCAATAATGATCAATTAGTAATTTCATCCCCAAAAACCTGGCAAAAAATGTAATTAGTATTTATTTTTTCTTTTACTAGTTTATTTATTTATTATATTTTATTTTTCCTTAATTACTCAAGACCTACTGCTTTCCCATTTCCGTTAACCTTTAACCTGATTTTCAATAAAACGGGGAAATTAATCAGCGATTCCGTAGAAAATTAAAATTTTAAGAGAGTAATTGTGATCACAAGATCATAGAAAATAGTATGGTGGTATTTCTTCTTCTTTTTTTCCTGTTATTTTTCTCTTAATTTTAAATATATTCTGTGGTTATGTACCTAGAAAGAAACCTGCCAAGAGAAGGTCTCTACCTTACTTCTAACTACGTGCTTTTTTTCAACCACAACGTACAACACACAGAAACACGGACACACACAGAGACAAGCTGATATATATATATATATATATATATACACATACAAACACACACCTATATATATAAAGGCAACTTACTGATATGTTATCAACGGATAAACAAATAATATACATGCATATGTACGTACGTTTATGCATATATGTTATATATATATATATATATACTATAATATATATATATCTATATATACAACGGATGCCTCTGAAGAGAATAGGGTTACATAATCAGATTGTTACGTAACACTCTGTTAAAATCCTAGTGCGAAGCCGATTTGTAAGATCGGCCGTAATAGATATGTAATACTGCACACTTCGATTGATAGATATATATAATATATATATATATATATATATATATATATATATATATATATATATATATATATATGTGTGTGTGTGTGTGTGTATACGTCAATAAAGAAAATGGAGGATACAAAACCACATACATCAGTCGGTAGACATTCTAGTATGTCTACTTATTCCAATGTATTAGGATGTATTAGAAGAATATGTGCACACGTAATAACCATGTATTACATACACATGTGCTAAAATTACAGAATGGAGTGAAAGATCAGATTGTTAATAGGTACTGGTTCCTTACGGCCGTTTCTGCCAAGAGGTAATGAAATCCTCCATGCCATCTCCATCTCTTCAGTGTTCTGTACGGATGGGCAGATATAGTTTAGATGATGAATGTTTCTCTAGGCTTCTTCTTAGGGTCTCAGTGGTTGGGAGGGCTAATACGCATAAGAAACAGTTAACAATAGGTACAGTGTGTTTGTCTTTTTAAAAAGGGCAGAAAAAGAATATGAGTAAGTATAAGAACAAATATGAGATATGGGTATTGAGATATGGGATATATACTCCATTCCCTAATTTTCGATATGTATCTTTATATACTATCCTATCTATCTACTATCTATCTATCTATCTATCTATCTATCTATCTATATATCTATCTATCTATCTATCTATCTATCTATCTATCTATCTATCTATCAATCTATCTATCTATCACTATATATATATATATATATATATATATATATATATATATATATATGTATGTATGTATGTATGTATGTTATCGATTAACCGGAAGCTTTTCAGTAACAGTATTGAGAATAATTTTCATAAGTCAGAAATGATTTAAATAAATAAGACCGGGATAATTTGGAATAATCTTGTGAAGTTTGCCATGACCTCATTGTATACAATAGTGGTTCTCAACCGATGGCCATATGGCCCTCCGGGGTTCAAATAAGATTTTGTTAAAATTTATGTGAAATAAAGTATTTCCTCTTCTACAATACCCGAAAACTTCAATCTATTTTTAAAAATACAATTCCTAATATATTTAACTAGAAAAAATACAGTAGGCTATATATTATATATATAATATATATATATATATATATATATATATATATATATATATATATATTATATATACATGAATGGCTATCAATGGAGGTCCATGAGAGTAAAATAGGAATCAAAGGGCTCAATAAGTAAAAAAATAGTTTGAGAAATACAAGTATAAAACATCTTCAACAGCAGCGACATCATTAACTAGAGCAGGATCATCATGCAGTCGTCATCGACATTATCATCCACAATATCTACTCATTGTCATCATCTACTATATTCTATTCATTGTCATCATCATCATTATCACCATCACTATTGCCTTCATCAATATAATTACGTTTACTATCACAACCTTCACCATCAGTGACATCATCTTCAGGACCGAAATTAAGAACATCATCATCATCATCATCATCATCATCACCAAGATCAACATTCTCCTCCTTATCATTATCATCATTATCATCATTATCATCATTTTCGTCGTCAACATAATCATAATTATCATCACCTCATCTTCCTTCATCGTATAAGCACCATGCCACCATAAACTTTATCATCAATATCATTTTCAATAACTGCAGCAGCATTATAGTCATCCTCAGTATCACCATCACAATCATCATCACCATCAACATCGCCACCTCCTGCTCCTTCTCCTCCTCGCCGTCGTCATCATCATCATTATCATAATCACCACCATCATCATCATCAGTATCATCGTAATCATCAATATCATCATCACCATCATATCATCATCATCATCATCACCATCATCATCATCGTCAACTTCATCATCACCATCATCATCATTCACCATTATTATCAAATTATCATCATCGTTGTCATTATCATTGTGATTATCATCATCATCATCGTCGTCGTCGTCGTCGTCACCATCAAACAAACCACGGTCTATATAATTCTTCCAGAAATAGATTTGTTTTATACCAGAGATCCTCACTCGATTCGGTATGATCTGGTGTGATGCGGTGTGATGTGACAATGTCCACGACATGTGTATCCATTGTGCATTGATTGTAAAGCAGAACAACGTCTTTGTCACTATCACCACCACCACTGCCAACACCACCACCACCACCACCACCACCATCACCGCCGCCATCATCGTCGTTGAACAGACAGGGTGGAGTTCAGACATTCACTTCTATAGTCCAGATACACCATAAACGTCTCAGCTTTGAACTCTGACATCTGAACTTTGAACTTATAGGACCTGTGTCCTGTGACCTGTCTATGCCCACATTGCAAATAAAACGAAGGAAAAAAAATATATAATTCACGCTTGATGGACGGTCACGAGTCATGTGATACACCGCACGTCTGTCGACTTCTCATGGTATTTGCTGCTTGACTGGGAACGACAACCACAATGATGATGACGATGATGATGATGACGACGATGACGATGACGACGACGATGATGATGATGAAGATAATTTAGTCTACCTGATAAGAATTACAGCGAAGATGAATTCAATGGTGATAATTCGATGTCCATGTTGATTAGCATGTTGTGTTGGTGCTGGTAATGATGAGGAGGATGAAGATGATGATGATGATGAGGAGAAAGAGGAGGAGGAGGATGAAGATAATGATGATGATGATGATGATGATAGTGATGAGGATGATGATGATGATGATGATGATGATGTTGATGATGAGGATGTTTAACGATGATGGCGACGACGATTGGGTTTGACTGAAAGCAACTACAGTTATTATGATGAATACGATGTCAACAGCGAAGATTGAGATGACGATAATAATAACGATGACGATGACGATGATGATGATGATGAGGAGGAGGAGGATTAAGGGGACAACGCCATTGACGATGCAGAAGTGGAAGTATATTATTATTATTGTTCAGCAAATTCGTGCGAGGTTGATTCTTGCCTTTCATGTTTCGTTGTCGATGAAATACCAGTCAAATAATTGGGTCGAAGTAATTCACTTCCTCTGTCCCTTGAATTTGCTGGCTTTAGGCCAAAATTCGGAATCAGTATCATTATAGACTAGTTTAAATGCCCCGCTATCGAGCAACTTTTTCAGCTGGCTCCTGTGGGGAGCACTTCATTGGGCCTTGGGCCCAACAAAGACACTTCATGCATTGAGTACAAATAAAATTTTATTAAACTTGACCAATATTTTTCAAGCAATGAAGAATTTTCATCGAAATAATGATATAATATGTCGATTTGGAACTTATAATAAAGAGGCAAGATACACATTTTTAGTTTTCCCATTCGTGGGTCAGTACAATTATTTTTGCTGTCTAACCGCTTTTTTTCTTACTTTCTTTTTTCTTTCCTTCTCTTTCTCTCTTTCTTTTGTTTGTTTTCAACAATCACAATCACCAGTACCACCACCATCGCCACCATAACTGCCATACCCACACCATTCAGACTTCTGGCGCTACCACCATCAATACCTTTGACTTCACTGCCTTCCCCTCCACCAAAATCACCACTGACTTTTACATCGCTTACTATCACCGTCATCCTTGACCGCTTCGGGTACCACCAGCACCACCAGCGTCATCGCTTTCGCCTCCGCCTCTATCACAACTACAGCTCATACTATTACCATCAACCAATTACCATCATAACTGTCAATCTACAACCACCCTCACCGTCTCTATGCCTACTATTACTCTCCCCCCCAACATGAGGAATACTAGAAGTATCATTGAAAAGTGAGAGAGTGGGGTCAAAGTGTGACACACTGACACACAGAAACTCGTTTTTGTATTTATTATTATATAAGGCGGTGAGTAGGCAGAATTGCAATAACACTGGAAAAATACTTTGTGGCTTAGTTACAAGCTTCATACATTTTGAGATCAAATCACGACACGTACAACTTCGCTTTTCATTCTTTCGTCATCGATAGACTGCATACCAGTGAAACTCTTTGATCACTGTACTCAATTCAGGTCCAAAAGTAAGTTGCCTTGAGACAAAATTTGGAAGCATTTTTCTTATCATCATCTTCATCATCATTATTATTACTATTATTATTAATATTATTATTTTTATTATTATTAATATTATTATTATTATTTTCATTTTTTCACAGGTTTTGTTGGAGCTCCTGGAGGCTTGCATGCGTAGCAGACTTACTACCTGCTTACTAGCGTGCTCCCTGCATTCTACAGTACCATGCTATTCGTTCTCTTCAGCTATTTGATACTTTCCTGATTATGTGATCCAGTATTAACTTACCGTTCGGTTACCCTCCTTATCCCATCATCTTTTCTGCCTGTGGCTTTGTTTACAAGCAGTCTGTGGATGGCGAGCAGGCCTGCGCTGCTCAAACACAGGGCATCTGCCAGGTGAAAGCCTTTCACCTTTGGTTCCAGTCTCATTAACGCCATTATTTGATAGACATGTATTAGACGTTTTCGCTGAACATTGAGGTACGTATTTTTATCGAGACACCATCTCTAGTAAGACTGACAACCAAGATGCAGGGCTCTTACTGCCCTTCTCATTTCTGTGTGTTGGGGTCCATGATCATGAAAATGCTGATAATGACACCGACAAACACAATGACCAATGATGATGATAATAATAATAATAATAATAATAATAATAATAATAATAATAATAATAGTAAGAAGAAGAAGAAGGAGGAGAAGAAGAAAGAAGAAGAAGAAGAAGAAGAAGAAGAAGAAGAAGAAGAAGAAGAAGAAGAAGAAGAAGATGATGATGATGATGATGATGATGATGATGATGGTGATGATGATGATGATGACGATGATTGTGACAATGAAGATGACGATCAGAATATGATTTTTGCTATAATTCAATATCGTGCTTTCGTGGAGAGAAGAATAATTTTCCCCCGCCTTCAACATGACCACCACCTTCGACATTTTCCACTCCAACACAACATGCGACCTCCTAAAACCCTATTTTATAAGACAGAGGGATCAGATGCCGTCCATAAACATATTTGTTGTGCTTTATTTTCTCTTAAAAAGAAAAGAAAAAATCATGCATACTAAAGTTCATTTCAATTTCAAATCGGCCATCTTTATCTATTTGTTTTGTGTTATACTTGTTAGGGTGAAAATGCGTATGGCCCTTGTATGTGTGCAGCTAGATATTTCTGTGTGTGGTATGCCTAAGTATCTGTTAGTGTATGAGTAATTGAATTTATAGAAATATATTTGTATGTTTATGAATTTCTGTATCTAGCTGCTGTATATCATGATACCTGTGGGCGGATTGACGAATAAATTTAATATAACACAGAAAGAAAAACAAAAAAAAAAAACATTTGCAAGAAAATCTATCTAAAAGATGCCTTAAAAAAAGTTATAGAAATATATTTACAATTATATAGAAAACAATATTACTCCAAAATAAATATTAATCATAACCCGAAATAATAATAATAATAATATAATAATAATAATAATAATAATAATAATAATAATAATAATAATAATAATAATAATAATAATAAAGCAGTAGTAGTAGTGGTGGTGGTGGTGGCGGTAATAATAATAATGTTGATGATTATGATGACTTCATTATGTTCTACGGTTTATTTTGTTTTATTTTGACTATTTAGATATTTTTTTTGTTATTTATTTGGTAATATTTTTTATCAGTTTCTTCCTTTCTTCCCACCCAGCATGAATTTAATTAAATAATGGATTTCTCTATTGTAAACAGAATAAAATTCTATAGGAATTACTGTTATGTTAAACTTAATCAATGGGGAGCAATTATTGGTGTTAAGAATTGACCAGAAAGTAAAAATTACAAAATATAAAAATATATATAAATATATGAGTTGAAATTGGAAAGAGAAAGAGGAAATAAAAGAAAGAGAACCGAGGTGTAGTACCCGAATGTATACGGGGAAATGTGGAAATTAAAGGGTTGGGGGTAGAATCGTGTAAAAAAGAAAGCGTGGAGGAAAGAAAGAAAATAATGATGGGGAGAAGCGAATACGAAGCGATGAGTGAGTAAGGTATGAATTTAAGATGAAGGAGGAGAAAGAATTTTAAGAAATTAGAGAGATTGGAGAGCTGGCTGACTATCTAGATGGATTGATAGATGGATGGATGGATGGATATATGCATGAACATATACACACATACGGTCACGCACAGGAACACACATGAACACCTATCTATCTATCTATCTATCTATCTATCTATCTATCTATCTATCTATCTATCTATCTATCTATCTATCTATCTATCTATCTATTTATCTATCTATGTATCTATCTATCTATCTATCTATCTATCCACCTACCTACCTACTACCTACCTACCTACCTATCTATCTATCTATCTATATATATATATATATATATAAATAAATTAAATTAGAGATAAAACCTTATTAGGCAACTCAAACAGTGATAGACATAAACCAAAACACGTAAATTTAATACTAAATTGAGTCTTTCTCTGTAAGTTTGGATATACTCCCTATTATTATTATTATTATTATTATTATTATTACATATATCGATAGAAAGATAGATAGACATACGTGACTGACAGAGAGAGTGAATGTGTAAACATGTACACACACATACACATAGATATATATATGTATAGTATGGAGAGAATCACTACACACGTATATATGCACCTACACACACATTCCGTATTTTATATGCGTGCGGTGTTTGTACGAGGAGAGTCTTGCTAGGAGGTGTATGTATATATATATCTATAGATATATATATTTATATGTATTAGTATGTGCGTATTGTCTTTGATGTGTGTCTAGAGAACGTAAGATATTCTCGATTGAGTGATTTCAGCACATTACATTTAAATCACATCTGAATGCTAACAACAACATCGAGTGTATGCAGCTGATCATTTCCTTACAACATGGAATCAAGAGTTGATACATCTGTCGATGCTGTAAGAAAACACGAAACCGCGGACCGCATATTTTTTTTCCTCTCATTCTGTCTAGATATTTCCTGATCGACCTTAGCTTCTTTTATTTCTCCCCTTTCTCACTCATTCTCTATATTTTTGACTACCCTTGCTTCATAACGTGCTCTGTATTTCCTCTCTCTCTCTCTCTCTCTCTCTCTCTCTCTCTCTGTCTTTCCCTGTCCCCTCTCTCTTAATCTTTGTTACT
Organism: Octopus sinensis; assembly: GCF_006345805.1. Lineage (NCBI taxonomy): Eukaryota > Metazoa > Mollusca > Cephalopoda > Octopoda > Octopodidae > Octopus > Octopus sinensis. The sequence continues at coordinate 58,557 of NW_021834872.1, forward strand.
TTCTCTCTCCTTAACCCTGGCACACATTTCTTTAGTATCCATTCATTTGAAGCCGTTTTATTTTTATCGTATTTATTTTTTTCTTTGAATTATTCCCCTTTATTTGTTTCATTGTATTTTTTTTCTCTCTAAAAATTTATTAACAAAAATACCTTAAATAGAATATGATATAAAATAAAATATAAAACAAAAATAGAATGGAATAAAGGAAGAAAAGTATGGCGGTGGGATTGATTGATTCTCTCTGTAGAGAAGCTAAAGATAACCTGCAATTAGCATCCTGAAATTGGCCTTTCACCAATGACAGGACACGATTTGTTTTTGATGTCCACGGATAGGATGACTGCACAGACGTACAGAGTGGGAGATGTTATATATGTGTGTATGTTTGTTAGCGTGTGTTTGTGAGCGTGTCTGCCTCTGTGTGTGTATTTGAGTGCATGAATGTGTATGGCTTGGTGCTATGTGTTTGAGTTCTCGCTGAATGTGTGTACATGTGTGTGTATTTGACAGATTTATTTTCTGTCTGACTGTGCACTTCTGTATGTGTAACTGTGTATGATTCGTTGAAGGTTTGTCTGGTGCATATATCTGTATATCAATGTATGTGTGTGTAAGGTGTGCGTGTATATTGGTGCGTGTGTGTTCTGTGTATTTGTGTGTGTGTGTCTGTGTGTGTGAATCCGTGCGGGTGGGTACGATATTTATGTCGAGGAAACATTTTGTGAATATGTTTCCCTGTGTGTTTGTAAGTCGATGTACTCGTTTAAATGTCTGTGTCTATATGTGCTTGAGTGTATTTGTGCTTGTGGATGTGAGTGGATTGTTTCTGCTAGACTTTGTTTGATTGTGTATTTGTGTGTGTATGTGTGTGTGTCTATGCGCTTGTTATTGTTTCTTTGAATGTTCATGGCATATTTGGTGAGTTGCAACAGTAATTGAACACATCGTATCTGTTATAATACTGTATAAAACTCAGCTTTCCGAGTATTCTGAAAGCAAAAATAGTATGTTGATAGTTGTGTAAATATATATATATATATATATATGTATATATATTTACACAACTATGAATATATATATATATATATACTCCCTAATATTATTATTATTATGTATATATATATATGATTGTGTGTGTGTGTTTATATATATAAAAATAGATACACACATGAATGTATATCAATATGTGTGT
>NW_021834873.1:5000-7500 GCF_006345805.1 Octopus sinensis
GCAGATGTTGGAAGAACAGAATTTTCGGAGCAACTCAGGCACAAGTTCCGAGGATAGTAAAAAATAAATCACCTCGCCTTCAAGATCTGTTAGTCGACTTCCGGGATGGTGAACGGTGCCACTCTGTTGTCCGCGTAAACAACATTCCTGCTTCTTATCAAAGTTGCCGATCTTTCTGCCAAAAGTAGCGAGTGGCATTAGACGAGTGATTAACGTTTTGGAATATTCTTTTGCCACGAAGAGTAGCATCAGAAAATAAGGCATACAAACAATAATCATAAACTCTCATCAAATATCTTGATGCTTACATAAAATGATGAAATAAATACGGATTTTCAGAAGAAAAATATTTATTGCCTCAAAATAAAATGGAATAAAACAAATTTCTCATTTTTATATCTCCAATAAATATGTTATTATTTTCGAAATTTTATCAACATAATCGCCGTCTACTCCATCGGAAAACTAAAATTTCATTAAAAATGTGTATTTTTGAGAGAGTTTTATAAAGACACTCATACTGCAGCTCCTGTTTTAGCTCTTTCCTTCCTTCTCTCTTTTAATCTCCCTCCTCATTCCTTTATACGATGTAAGGTGGGACCGGAGAAATCAACCCCTCCAGTCTGTATTTATATAGGAGATTACTATTAAACTACTACTACTACTACTACTACTACTACTACTACTACTACTACTACTACTACTACTACTACTACTACTACTACTACTACTATTATTATTATTATTATTATTATTATTATTATTATTATTATTATTATCATTATTATTATTATTATTATTATTAAAGCGGCGAGCTGACAGAATCCTTAGCATGCCGGGTGAAATGATTAGCGGTATTTCGTCCGTCTTTACGTTCTGAGTTCAAATTCCACCGAGGTCGACTTTGCCTTTCATCTTTTTGGCGTCGATTAAATAAGTACCAGTTACGCACTGGAGTCGATATCACCAACTCATCTTAACGTCTCCAGACTACCCTTCAGGCAAAAATTTTAAATAATGAAGAGAATAATAATAATAATAATAATAATGATGATAATAATAATAATAATAATAATAATAATAATAATAATAATAATAATGATAATTATTATTATTATTACCATTATTATTATTATTATTATTATTATTATTATTATTATTATTATTATTATTATTATTGTTGTCATGATGAGAGTACTGGGCTTCGTACATTTTACACCAGTGTCACTTTGTTTCAAATCGCCAGTATTGTCACATTTTGTGTCTCGCTCAATTTCCCTGAGAACTACGTTAAGGGCACGAGTGTCTGCAAAGTGCTCAGCCACTTGCACGCTTATTTCATGAACAGAGCGTTCCATTGAACGCAGCATCGAGAAACCTTGACGTCGTAACTAGCTGAGGGCCAGGATTTTATTTTCTTATATTTTCATATCTCTTCAGAAGTACTGGAAACCTAGCTGCTATAAATGTGGAAGTACGGGCCTATTGAGTGTTTTCTACCACGGAAAGCTTGAGATACTGCCAAAAGGACTGAGAGACGAAGTAGTTTACAGTAATCGGACCAGCAACAACTGCAACAGCATCAACAACAACTGTGGCAACATGTTTCAAAAGTTGTTTTTCCGATAGCATCACCTGTCGAAGTTCTAAAGATTGCAGAGATTATCTTATCAGCCTCGTTCACAGAAACTGGGAGTGCGTATATACCAACTCCCGCAGAACACCATTCCGCATGTAGAGATATGCAAAGGGACCATAGAAAGGGAGATAGATGGAGAGAGAGACACACACACACACATAGATAGACAGACAGATAGACAAGGCTACAGACAGACAAATAGACAAACAGATAGCTATATACATATGTATGTATGTATGTATGTATGTATGTATGTATGTCGATAGGTAGGTAGGTAGGTAGGTAGGTAGGTAGGTGAACTGAAGGCAAGCATTCAGCAGCTTAAACAAGGAGACGGTCCAGGCGAGTTGCAGGAGATTCCGAAGACGTCTGGAGGCCGTGTTTGAAGCCAATGGCGATTTGATTGAATGCATTTACTCGTTAGTATTTCAAGATATTTTAATATTTTGGTAAATATATCTGTTAAAATGAGACGTCAATGTTATTTTCATTTTTGTGTAATTTAGACGAGTCTATTCACCATACTCTGTATGTGTGGGTGTGTATTTAGATAGATAGATAGACAGATAGATAGATAGATAGATAGATAGATAGATAGATATAGATAGATAGATAGATAGATAGAGAGAGAGAGAGAGAGAGAGAGAGAGATTTGTAGATGTGATTGTATTTGTGTTGCGTAATTCTTTCACATATACACGGTTATAATTGCACGTAAGTTAAGCAACAAAGTTAGTCGAAAATAACTGAAATTATACATATATACTTTGATAAATATCTATGTGTGTGTATGTAAAAATATGTATATGTGTGTGTTTGCATATGTGCGCATATATAAATACAATTTGTGCGCGCAAACGT
>NW_021834873.1:17500-20000 GCF_006345805.1 Octopus sinensis
CTGGAACGTCACCTGTCTTAAATATGCTGAACAAGTGCTAGCCTATTGCTACATAACTGCAATAATGCCATTTAGTGTAATTATATATAACGTAAAGTATACTAGCTATCAATATGGCTAACCACTAAGGGTGGGTGTTACTGTAGCTTTTAGCCCCAGGAGATCATCGTCTCCAGCTGGCTTTAGGCACACTATCTGTGCTCTTATGGTATTTGCAAAGGGAGGTCATCCCTCTCTCGTAAGCCTAAGTGATACGCACGGACTGCAGTTTCGAGGTGTTTGCCTCTTGTCAACGCACGGTAATCACTGGTTTACGATGAAAACGAAGGCCTTTTGCAAATACTTATGGGTTTTTCTAGTATATATATATATATATATTTTCACATAATATAAATCTGTTGAGGCTGCCATTTTGAGTCCACTACGAAGACAGTTCTACAAAAGAAACTCTGTGGTCAGCTCACCTCCTAAAAATAGGAAGTAAACAGCTTTTAAATCATTACCACGTCATGCCGTCTTTAAACAAACCACGAAAGGTCAATTCGAAGAGAAGGCAGCGAGGTAGCCTCTAAGGTGTCATTGATGAAAGGTCTGCCGATAAATGCTAACGTATATATATATATGTATATATATATGTACATATATATATATATAATTGCTAACATATATATATATATATATATATACGTACGTACATGCACACATATACGACGGGCTTCAGTCTACCAAATCCACTCACAAGGCTTTCGTCGGCACGAGGCTGTAGTAGAAGACGCCTACCCAAGGTGCCACGCGGTAGGACTGAACCTGGAACCTTATGGTTGGAAAATGATCTACTTGCCAAAAAGCGTTTTCTTACCACATCCCCACCGGGATGGTCAGCGTTGGGAGACATTTGATCCTTTATCTTGGCGATCAGGGATCTGATCTTAGCATCTCTTGGTGTCTACGTATCAGTCCTATCACTAACAAGAATAAAAGGAAGATGAGCAACAAAAAAAACAACAACAGTAGCAGCAACAACAACTACAAAAACAACAACATTTTTGTCCTTCTCTACCGTTAACTCCGGCAAATATTATCTCCGTAACTGCCTCTTCAAAGATTAAATTAATCATAAAACTCACCAACATCTCACCCACCTCTCCACTCTAATTAAAAAATCTTCCATTCCCTTCCGTGCCCACCTCTTAACAATTCGCCTTCACAAAATTCTCCTTTCTTCAAATAATACAACTGAAGAATCAAATAAGAGACTCTTATACGGCAATCGTTGATTCTCTTTTTTTTCGAAAATACTCAATATTTTCCACATTTTCCACGATTTATATTCTTCAGCAGCCATTGTGAAGTGGCATTCACAGCCGGAAATTAAAGATAACTTTTGGTTTGTATTCTTGAATAGGAATGAAAAACAAAAAAAAAAAACAGAAAAGAATGTCTGACCATTTCTTGATGTGTTCTGGATGAGGAATCGAATATAAAACTGTAATTACATTCAACTTGAAGTTCCTCCTTGGCAGAGGATTCTAATATTGTGGGTGGTTGAGATGGTGGGGCAGGAGGAGGGGGTTATCAAATACACTCAATCACACGAAAACACACAAACAGATACACAAACAATCACACACGTGTGTATGCCCCAATATACATATATCTATGTATATATATGTGTGTGTGTGTGTGTGTGTGTACATATATATATATATATTTATGTACATACATATATATATGTGTGTGTGTGTGTGTGTGTGTGTGTGTACATATATATATATATATATTTATGTACATACATATATATATGTGTGTGTGTGTGTGTGTGTACATATATATATATATATTTATGTACATACATATATATATGTGTGTGTATATATATCACATATATATATTTATTTATATATATATATACATATATACCTATATATTTACACACATATATATATGTGTGTGTGTGTATGTGTGAGTGTGTGTGTACATATATATATATATATATATTATGTACATACATATATATATGTGTGTGTGTGTGTACATATATATATATATACATATATACCTATATATTTACACATATATATATATATATACATATATACCTATATATTTACACATATATATATATATATATACATAGGAGTATGAATGTGCATGTGAGCGGGGGTATACGCACATATATGTGCGTGTGTGTATGTGTGTGTACCGATACATGGAAATAATACTGCTCTTCATGTAAATGCATGTGTATATCTATTTATATACATATTTATGTATATATGTTTGCACGTATGTATACATGCATGTATGTATATATGTATGTATGCATGTATATACCGGCATATTTAGTCACTTGAATATTGCATGTTTTCCGGGTAATTCTGAAGTCGTTTAGTATGAAACTTTAGTTTTTCGTCATACTTTTCTTTTCGCCTCAATTTAATACTACCGGTGTTCTTTCTTATAAATAGCTTTTGGAATAAACAGCCATACATTCATACAC
>NW_021834873.1:25000-40000 GCF_006345805.1 Octopus sinensis
GTATCAGAGTCCTATCCACGAAATCACATCAGAGTACAGTTGGAAAAATGTGCAAACGATAAGATATAATCGTCTGCCTACCAAATAAATACCTATTTCTTTGCTACCCACAAGGGGCTAAACACAGAGGGGACAAACAAGGACAGACAAACGGATTAAGTCGATTATATCGACTCCAGTGCGTAACTGGTACTAGATTTATCGATTCCGAAAGGATGAAAGGCAAAGTCGACCTCAGCGGAATTTGAACTCAGAACGTAGCGGCAGACAAAATACTTATTTCTTTACTACCCACAAGGGGTTAAACACAGAGAGGACAAGCTAGGACAGACAAATGGATTAAGTCGATTATATCGACCCCAGTGCGTAACTGGTACTTAATTTATCGACTCCAAAAGGATGAAAGACGAAGTCGACCTCGGCGGAATTTGAACTCAGAAAGTAGCGGCAGACGAAATACCTATTTCTTTACTACCCACTAGGAAATAAACACAGAGAGGACAAGCAAGGATAGACAAACGGATTAAGTCGATTACATCGACGCCAGTGAATTACTGGTGCTTAATTTATCGATCCCGAAAGGATGAAAGACAAAGTCGATCTCGGCGGAATTTGAACTCAGAACGTAGCGGCAGACGAAATACCTATTTCTTTACTACCCACAAAGGGCTAAACACAGAAGGAACAAACAGAAACAGACAAACAGATTAAGTCGATTATATCGACCCCCGTGCGTAACTGGTACTTAATATATCGACCCCGAAAGGATGAAAGGCAAAGTCGACCTCGGCGGAATTTGAACTCACAACGTAACGACAGACGAAATACGGCTACGCATTTCGTCCACTGTGCTAACGATTCTGCCAGCTCACCGCCTTACCAAATAAATCCTTGACCACCATATAAATATCTCCTGGTTTCGTCCATCCGACAGCCTTCCTCCGCGTTGATGTCTCAATAACGCTTGATTTTATTTGTATTTGTAGTAAAAGTCACTTTAATATAAATGCGTGTACAACTGCAGCTGGTATACTAAAGGTGTTTCATTAAATAATTTATAGCATATTTCTTCTGATTAACAGTCTGAAATTGTTAGTTCTATTTTTATTGTTTACAACATTTAACCAATATAAATCATAATACACCAACTAATTCACCAAAATACCAATAATGCTGATGCATCTTGTTACAGCTTCATTATTTGTACCCATAAAGTTGCGTGAAAGAAGTATGAAATATTTGCTTTCAAAATATCTTGTGATATATTTAAGAGATGAGCTGCAAAATAAATTCATTATTGGACTTCTACCCGGCATCTATTTTATTAATGAAATAATTTCGTGACATACATAAAAACGGTTTTCCCGTCATTCTGCATTAGATACATTAAATGTATGCATGTATGTATGTACGTATGTAACTGTATGTGTGTGAGAGTGAATTATATATGGGCTTGTGTATGTATGCATGTAAATATGAATGCACATACACACAGACACGCATACACACACTCACACGTATATATATATATATATATATATATATATATATTTGTATGGATATATAGACAGATAACCAAATAATTAGAAATATAGATAGACAGATATATAGATAGATATATAGATAGATAGATAGATAGATAGATAGATAATTAGATAGATAGATAGATAGATAGGTAGATAGATAGATAGATAGATAGATAGAGAGAGAGAGAGACAGAGAGACAGAGAGACAGAGAGATAGAAAGACAGACAGACAGACAGACAGATAGATAATTAGATAGCTAGATAGATAGATAGACAGAGAGACAGAAAGACAGGCAGACAGACAGACAGACAGACAGACAGACAGATAGCAGATATAGATAGATAGATAGATAGATAGATAGATAGATAGATAGATAGATAGATAGATAGATAGATAGATATTGCTAACTAAGATTTATTATTAGATTTTTCTCGTCTAGCGTGTTCTGCTAAATGGTATTTCGTTTTCTGGTCTGCTACGCTGGCGCTTGTAATCCACTTACAATTTACGTAGTTTAAACAATGCTTCATGCTGCTGCAATGAGTATTCTTGTCGGGAATTATATTAGAATATTTTCTTGAGACAAAGAAAGTGTTTAGTAATTGGGTGTATGCGTATGCATGTATATATATACATATATATATATATATATATATATATATATATATATATATATATATATATATATATATATATATATATCTATATATATATATATATGTATATGTATATATAGTATTTATTTTGTTAGGAATGTATTAGAGTACAAAACGGAGCTCGTTTACCCTTAGAATTACCAAGTCCGCTACTATTCGAAGAATAGGATTCGGCATTCATCGTGTCTGAATATTGCTTTATCGATCATACGTGAGGCTTTGTTGCGTGAAGGTCTGTGTAGTAATGCACTGGGGTGAATCAAGAAATAAATCTCAATAATTATATATATATATATGTGTATGTATGCATGTATATGTGTGTATGGGTGTATATATATGCATATACACATGTATATATATATATATTATATATATATATATATATTGTATATATCTATATATAATATATATATATATATAGATATAGAATATACTATCTATATATGTATATAATATATATATATATATATATAGATATTATATATCTATCTATCTATATATATTATATATAATATATAATATCTATATAAACATACATGTGTATATATATATATATATATATATATATATATATTTATGTATACACGCAACAAATTTGCATTCACACATATATATGTATACATAAGCAACAAAGACTCACCTACGATCGATAAAGCAATATGCGATGGAGTTTACAGATACACACACGCGCATTCACACACACATAAATAGACGGCTACACAGACTGACAGATAGATTGATTGATAGATTGAGAGAGAGAGAGAGGGGGGGCAGACAGAACTATAGATAGATAGATAGATAGATAGATAGATAGATAGATAGATAGATAGAGAGACAGAAAGACAGACAGACAGACAGACAGACAGACAGATAGATAGATAGATAGATAGATAGATAGATAGATAGATAGATAGATAGATAGATAGATAGATAGATAGATAGGTAGGTAGGTAGTAGTAGGTAGGTAGGTAGGTAGATACCATGGTGTATGCATATACATGCATAGACATATATATATATGCACATATGTGTATGCGAGTACATGTGTGTGTATATATACATATGTATGTATATATGTATGCATGTATGTATGCATGTATGTATATTGTTGCATAGGAGTTTTCACGTCTACGCATACAACATTCAATAGATAAACCTTGAACCATTAACCTCCCTCAGGGGCTGATTTCTGATTTGTGCTTTTATGGTGTCTACCTCTGCAAATAATAGAAACAGAAGGCACAACGTAACAACAATTTATTTAAATGAAAACTGTTTAAGAATTCCCACATGAATTTCATAGTTGTTTCCAATTAAATCTCGCAGTTTTTTCCGGCTACATATGGCATATGTAGCGCAACAGCCACGAATTTCAAAATAGAATTTGTGAATCGGAGTACACCGTAACGAAAAATTCAAGACCCTGCAACCTATGTTATTTCGGAGAAATATCTTATGGAGCTTACTTCTTCATGATTGGTGGTTTGGTTGATTACAATACAATCCAATCTATTTCTCTTTTAATAGAATGGTATTAGATAAATAAGCTAAATTAATTCGAAGTGCATTATGACAAGCGATGTATAAACATTTTCGATAGTCTGCTCGATATCACGATACCATAGTATAATATATATATATTATATATATTATATATATATATATATATACGAATATAAAAAATGAGGCAAGAACGCAACTGGCGACAGCATGACATTCAATTAGAATGTACAAAAAGGGACGAGAAAAAACATGGACAGATCCTTCGGAGTTTTATTTCGTCAGTCGAGTTCCAGATTATCTTTACAGAGATAGCTCCAATCTGGCCAGCTACAAGGAAAATCTAAGCTAAGAGCACTAGATTTCTTTGAAGAAACCAGTGAATGTATACGAAAACAAGGAGGGAAATAAAACGGAGAAATGGTACACAGATACAAATACAAACAACAGGACCTTAACAACATGTGACTTTCGACTAACAATGGATTGAATGAAGCTGGCGTGTGTGGAAGTGAAGGAAGCCTTACAGCAGGGACAGAAGAGATGACAGGCATGGGGAGGAGAACGTAGATTTCAATACAAGGTTAGAGGTGAGCTTAAATTCATCACGAAAACACTAGCAATTCCGGGTCCAACAGCTAGTATATGCGTATATGTTTGTATGTAGATATGAATGTACCTATCAGTTTGTCTGTCTGCCTATCTATCTATCTCTATATATACATAAGTGTGTGTGTATGTGTGTGTGTACGGATGTATGTATATGTATATGTAATTGCATATGCACACATTTACATACATAGATACTGATATTTTCAAAATTGTGTAAGCATATATAAAATTGATATATCAAATATATGCATAGATTATATATTTGCATATCATATTTCCATGAGTACACAACTGCATTCATAGGTGTAGATATATGCACAGCCATGTGAGCATATATATATATATATATATATATATATATATGATGTATAATCTATATGTATATATCTATACATACATATATATGTGTGTGTATGTATATATATTTTTTATATATTATCTTATACATATATATGTATATACGTGTGTGTGTATACTTATATATAACATATATATGTTATATATAAAATAAATCCACAACCACAGACAGACGCACACAGACATAAAACACACACACAGACATTTCTAGATTATTTTGTGTTTGAATTTTCGGGAAAGAAGTGAAAATTGCAACATAAATCAAATTTAGCTGTAAAACTTAATTGAAAATATTTTCGTTATTTCATTGTTTATATTATTAATAGATATTTTTGTTGTTTTTGTTGTTGTTAATTTTAGTTATATTTATCAAATAATAATTGTAGTTGTTCTTGTTGTTGTTGTTGTTGCTGTTGTTGTTACTGTTGTCGGTATTGTTGCCCCTGTTTTGCATTTATTGTCGCCCTTGTTGCTATCGCCATTGTTGCGTTTGCACTTGCTGTTGTTGTTGTTGTTGGTGGTGGTGTTGTTGTTGTTCTGGCTCTCCTGTGAAAGTAGACTCGAACAATGATTAAATATTTCCAACCGTGACCAGCCCGTCTTTTAATCTTACGTGTAGAGAAGCAAGGGCCATGTTATTCCCTCTGTCATTCGTACAGACTAGAGGACTTGCACTTGAAGGAATATTTCGCTGTTATTTCTGAAACGATCGAACAAAATATTTCTAATGTTGCTGCTGCCGCTACTGCAGCTGCTGCTACTTACTATTATTTCTATCGCCTTTTGTTGATATTGTTGTTCTTTATCTCATTATTTGTTCGTCTTCTTATGGCATTCTTTCGTTCTATGTGAAAGAACATTGTTTTTTTATATATTATCACAATATGTATGCTTTCATCATCATCATCATCGTTGTTGTTGTTGTTGCTCTCTTTTTCTTCTTCTTCTTCTTCTTCTTCTTCTTCTTCTTCTTCTTCTTCTTATTATTATTATTATTATTATTATTATTATTATTATTATTATTATTACTATTATTATTATTTTTTTTATTGGTGCTGGTAGTAGTTGCAGCAGCAGCAGCAGCAGCAGCAGTAGTAGCAGTAGTAGTAGTGTAGTAGTAGTAGTAGTAGTAGTAGTACCTCTGCCTCAGCGAAAGCGGAAGTATGGTTTTCAGTCGTGTGGGTTTCTTTGTCCGGGGACAAGATATCTCAAGAACAGCAGGACGGATTGAGATGAAATTTTCAGGGATGTTTGGTATCGTGATTGGCACTAGGTGATTAAATTTTGGGATCCATCCGATATCGGACAAAAATTCTGGATTATTTTTCCGTTTTTTTTCCTTAATTTTTTAGAACGGTCGGTTTCATTTTTAGTATTCTCATTTGTGTGAGCAGTCGCGTTTATTTCGGATATTCTCATTTTAAAAATCTTCTCTGGTTAATTGTTGAGAGGACACTGGTGTTGCTTTAGCGGAGAATTTGCGCTCTCTGAGTGCTCTTGTTGTTATTATTATTATTATTATTATTATTATTATTATTATTATTATTATTATTATTATTATTATTATCATTATTATTATTAATATACTTCCATAAGTTTAAGACTGTTACCGTGATCCTTATTAAAACACTCGGTTTTTTTTACCTTCTTCATGATTAATACATATTCATCAACATCTATTGTTATTATTGTTATCATCCTCATTCTCATCATCATCATCATCATCATTATTATTATTATTATTATTATTATATTATTATTATTATTATTATTATTATTATTTTTGTTATTATTTCCGTTGTTGTTGTTGTTGTTATACACAGCAATTACATTATGTCTATCAGGTGCTTCCTCTGTTTCTCACATTTTCCTTTTACTTTCCATTGTTTTCTGCTGTTGTTGTTGTTGCTATTGTCAATGCTGCTGCTGCTGAGATTAATGTTCTTGTGCTTTTGTAAAATGATTATGGAATCTAAATCTCAGTTAAGGTGAAACAATAACTCTTCCTTCTCGTTTATTATACACGTGTGTTATTATACATACACATGTATGATATATATATATATATATATATATATATATATATATATACGCATGCCCGTATAAATATATACATGCATGTATAAATATATGTGCATGTGTGTGAATAAATAATATATAAGTATATATATACATATATATATATATGTTTATGTATATGTATATATACATACATACGTATATGGATATGTATAATAATATATATGGATATGTATCTACATATATATAGACATATACATGCATATACGTATATATAGACACATATATACGTATATATATATATAATTTATATATATATAGATATATATATATGTGTCTGTGTGTATGTGGTACGTATATATATATACATATATATATATATATATATATATATATATATATATTGTATTATATATATTATATATATATATATACAGCTGCGGTGTTGTGTCGGGAGTGAACGTGGGTGTATCACTCGATTCCGCTGAATTGCATAACCTCCATGATTGGAATTTTGCTGCGGAGTTATACAATTAATGGAATCCACGTTGTAGGCGATAAATTACGAGGCTTTAATATATTTGTCAGTAATAAGGTAATAAGGCTACGATACACATGCATGGATTTTCATAATATAATAACATTAAACGGTTTTCCCTTTATTTACAGCATCGTTCGGGAATACATATTTTAGTTACGTATCGTTCATTTTATTACATTTTTTTTATTGATCTATCGATTTGAAAATTATTGACTTATCTCAGGATATTAAAAATGTTTTCTTTTTATATAGTCTTCAATTACTCAAATTAAAAGAGATTCATATATGCCAACAAAGACTGTTACGTTATTTTATTCGATATTCCAGGAGACAGATTCTATATCGTTATGAATTACTTTATGTTTTAAGCAGTCCAAGCTGTATCTTTTCCCTAATGCCCGTCGTTTGAATCTCCTGCTATCAGACTATTCTTTATTCTTTTTTTTATAATTTTACCCAAATTCATACATTCCAGGAATGACTTTTGCATACTTCGAATCATTCAATATCCATTGCGGTCATGTAACTCTATTAAGAATTATTTAATTCGATTGATAATTCTTTTTACTATAAATGTAAGGTCTGAAGACTGCATGATTACATCTAGTTAATCCAAACATGAACAAAGAGAAAACACAAGAACGCGAGGACGTGGAATAAGTATAGTGTTATTGGACACTCGGGAAAGGAATGAAAGAAGGAGGGGCTCGAGCGGGGCTCTTCGTCAGAAATATAGAAAAAAAGAAAAAGTTCAAAGAAGGGAAGATGGAGAAAGAAAATCGCCAACGATACACACGCGGTCACATATCGAAATGGTTACATCTACCCCGGTACTTAACTGCTACCTATTTTATCGAACCCGGAAGGATGTAAAAAAAATGATCTCGGCGGGATTTAAACGCTGACCATAAAGACGGACGAAATCCGTCTAAGCATATAATCTGTCGTGCTAATAATGGTAGTGCCAAATTGATAATTCTTTGAACTATAGGCACATGACCTGAAACTTTGGGAAGAGGGAGAATAGCTGATTTCATTGACTCCAGTTCTTGACTGGTATTTAATTTCTCAATCCCCCAAAAGATGAAAGGTAAAGTCGACCTCGGTAGAATTTCAACTCTGAATGTAAAGACGGAAAAAATGCTGCTATGCATTTTGTCCGGCGCACTAATTACTCTGCCAGGTGAATAACGAAAACAGCAATGTTTTCACTTTCCAAACCTCTTCTTCTAACGGCGTTACATTGTCTCTCTGTATTAGGCAATGCCTTGTATATACCAAAGCTCTCGAATCACTGGACCTTGTATTATTTGGTAATGGCTGCACAAAAAGAACAAACTTCAAATTTTAAATTTCTCTTTTATTAACGTTCCCATCCTGTGGAGAGGTTTTGCATAATATATGCCTTATATATGTAATAATTAAAATATACATAATGAACTTTATTGTGTTTGGTTATGCGCATTATTCCTCGATCAGTTTCGCGTGAAACGAGTTCGCCGTGTAAAAAAGTTTGGGGATAGCTGTGAAAGACTTCGTAGGGCAAATTATAGTACAGAAACGAAACCGATATGGAAAGCAACTAAACGGCGTTTTACGCAGTCAAAGATATTTCTATTAAGTGTTAACTTGGCAGAGTTTATTTCCCATTCTCTTTAATAGTCTTATTTAGAGTCATACGTTCCAAGTACGACACCTACATGAATTGCGTTACTTAATAAAAATCAATCAGGGTCACATCGATGGTTTAAGAAATGCTTATCTAGGTCTGTGCACTTGACAATGAAATCAACAAGATAACGTCTCATGCACTTTTAATTCCCCCCCCCCCATCTGTTTTTTTTTTCTTCTTTTCATTCCTTCTGGTAGTCAGAAATGAAAACACCAAAATGGCGGTTCACGCGGTCCAGCCTATCATTTTAAAATCTTTATTAAGGTGTAAACATGAGAGTCGTTTGACTTCTCCTCCAACAGATCTTTCTCCATTTCTTTTGGTAGTCATTAGAAAACAACAAAATGGCGTCCATTCAATACATTACACAAAGTTTTTTTTTTTTTATAATTTTATCTTCAATCATGATTTTCTCTACTGAAAACATTTTTTAAACATTGAAGGATAAGATTTTTTTTTAAATCAAACATATATCAGAACTTCTATGGCTTTTAATTCTTTCAAATTGTAAGAATATTTAGGTACATTAACGAATTCATCAGAAACTGTTTGTAAATATGAGATACGGACTGCTGTCATCTGAACGAAAACAACCGGAATTACTTTAATCATATCAAATTGATACCCAATGCACAGTTTTACTGCTTTTAGTAATTAAAATGCGGTCATACTGTAGCACTACATTGGAGTTTCTTTGATCGAGTATATTGATATCAATATTTATTTTAGTTTGCGGCTTTCATAAACATCTGTCTATAAAGTGGATTTGTTAATGATTTTGTCGTAAAGAATTGGCCCTCGATACTGATCAGAACAAATACAGACATACAGATATACACATAAACATTTTTATCGTTTATTCTTTTATTCTTTTACCTGTGTCAGTCACATGACTGGCAGCCATGCAGGAGCACCGCCTTAATATATATATATATTCTTTTATTTGTTTCAGTCATTTGACTGTGGCCAAGCTGGAGCACCGCCTTTAGTCGAGCAAATCGACCCCAACACTTAGCCTCTGTAAGCCTAGTACTTATTCTATCAGTCTCTTTTGCCGAACTGCTAAGTTACGGAGACGTAAACACACCAGCATCGATTGTCATGCGATACTGAGGGGACAAACACAGATACACAAACATATATACACATATGCATATATATAGATATATATAATATATATATATATATATATATATATATATACATATATACGACGGGCTTCTTTCAGTTTCCGTCTACCAAATCCGCTCACAAGGCTTTGGTCGGCCTGAGGCTATAGTAGAAGACACTTGCCCAAGGTGCCAAGTTTTTTTTTTTAATTGCCAATCAAAGAAGAGTTAAAGTTGTCTTCATTATAGGGTCTGAACAAACAGCGCACACAGCAAAAAATAATTACTAAAGAGCATTTATACAGAACACTGACAATTCGGCCAATAGCTCATATTCAGGGATGTACTTTACAATTTTATGAATATCACAACGATGAAGGACAAAGTAAAACCTCGAGAGAGTTGAAATCCGAACGCAAATACCTGGAACTATTAAGCGAGGTCAGAGTCACATTTCATCTTCCAGAAATCAATATGATATAATTCTTATATATTTTGTTTTTTCTTCTTTTTTTTCTTTCCTTTCCATTTTTCTTTTTGTTTCTATGAGGCTTTCGGGATAGTTCCGGCAGGAATCTTCTTCTATATCTTTGTTTGAAATGAATGATCGAATAAGGAATTTGGTAAATGGCTTTTCTATTTATATATGATTTGGTGCCGATATTTCACTGTGGAATAATGTGATGAACAACTACGTGGTTTATTGTACAGGCTCAAACAGAGAAAGAGAGAGAGAAAGAGAAAGAGAGAGAGGCACGCACACGCGTGACACGCACACACACACAGACACACAGAAATATATGTATATACATATGTGTAAATACATACACGCATATAGTGTGTTTGCATAGGCATATGTATAAACATTTATATATATAAATATATATATAAGCATTCATTTTTACGCCTATATATGCATATATATATATAAATATATATATATATATATATATATATATATATATATATATATATATATATATATATATATATATATATATGTTTATATATATATGGCATATATGTATATATGCATATATGCATATCTGCATACATGCATTTGTACATTATAGAATACACAATCATATCTACGTATATATAATTATATCTATATATATATATATATAATATATATAATTATATATATATATATATATATATATATATATATATATAAATATATATATGAATATATATATGTATATATAGATATATATGTATATATATTCAAATCATATATATATGCGTGCATTACATATGCATATGTATACACGCGCATGTGTGCGTACATTCAAATATGTTTATAGAATATGCACTCATATACACCTATATAATATATATATATATATTATGTGTGTGTGTGTGTGTGTGTGTACAGATGCTGATATACTTATATTTATGTACTATATATGCATATATATATATATATATATATATATATATATATATATATATATATATATATATATATATATAGGTGTGTATTCTTATACATACGTAGATGCATACATACACACACACATACTAACATATCTGCTGGAAAGGTTAAATAAATATATCATACCATAGAATACACATATACATATTCTAAATACCTGCCTATGCACATATATAAGAACATACGCAAACACACTCACACACACACACACAGTCACATAAAATGATATACAGTTTACACACGCAGATATGATTGATATAAATGTGCCACGATTATGAGCTTGGCGATATTTGCATATGTGCATATATCTAAATGTCCACATATCCGTATATCTTTCAAGTTAGATTTACAGGTGGGGGGGAGAAAAGGGGTGCAAGACCAAGATGATGATAGAGAAAATACGAGAATGGGAGAGAGTGTGAGAGAGAGAGAGAGAGAGACAAAGACAGACAGAGATAAACAGAGGAAATAAATGAGCGAAGGAGAAAGTGAAAGTGAAACTGAAAGTAGGAGGGTGATAAAGAAGGAGATATATTAATTATTTGATATATGACTTCAGAGACACACAAGACTGGAATATTCTGCGGAATGACTTACTTCTGAAAGCTTTCCAAATATTATTAATTTTCACTGTCATTTTACTATGGAAGGATGTCACCGCTGGAGGAGACCAAATCATATAAACAAATAAATATATCTCATACGTTCACTTTATTTCCATCCCCTCTCTCTCTCTCTCTCTATCTATCTCTATATCGTTCGCTCTCACACACTCACTCAATATTTATTTCTTCTCTCCCACAAATTAATACACAGGCTCACAGACGAATATGGACTATCTCTCTCTCTCTCTCTTTCTCTCTCTCTCTCTCTCTCTCCATTACTTTCTGCTTGACACTGGCCACTTAATTTTCTCATACTTCATGTATACTTTACATATGAACGTTTTTATGTGTGTATATATATATGTATATATATATATTGTATATATATATATAATATATATATAATATATATATACACATATATGTGTATATATATATATATATATATTGTGTGTGTATGTATAATATATATATATATTAATATATATATATATATAATATATATATATATTATATATTATATATATATATATATTATATATATATATATATATTATGAACGTAAATATGCGTCTAAGCATGTGAAGTGCGTGTGTGTGTCTGTGTATGTTCATACGTGTATGCGTGCGTGCGTGATTGTGTGTTTGTGCGAGGCGGCAAGCTGGCAAAAATCGTCACCGCGCAGGAAAAAAGTGTTTGACCGTATTTCTTCCGATTTTACATTCTAAGTTCAAATGTCGTTGGAGCCGGGTTTGTATTTTCACGCTTTTGGAATCGATAAATTGTTCTGTTTGGGGGAGGGGATCGATATAATCGATTCATCCCCTCTCATTTCATTGTTGGCGGTGTGCCAAAATTGGAAATCAGTATGTTTATGTATGTGTATGTGTGTATACGGATAGTAAGAGAGGGTAGGCAGACAGATGTAGAGAAAGAGAAAGAGAGAGAGAGAGAAGAGTGACAGACAAACATATAAAAGCAGACAAATAGATAGATAGACAGATCGATAGACGGACAGACAGACAGACAGAGACAGACAGACAGACACATAGATATATAGATAGATAGATAGATAGATAGATAGATAGATAGATAGATAGATAGATAGATAGATAGATAGATAGATAGATAGATAGATAGATAGATAGATAGATAGATAGACCGAGACTAGTAAATAAACAAGCAGAGTGTTGTGGCAAGAAATTAAAGAAACATATTTATACGCATGTCCTTACGTGCTCTTCAAGTTCTGAGTTCAAATTCCACCGAGATTCACTTTGCCTTTCATTCGATATCGTTATACGTCTAAAATTCACAAAATATATTAGCAATTTTTAAATAAAATTCCTTATAATATCTAATCGTAAAAATATTCTTTTATTCTTTTGTTTGTTTCAGTCATTTGACTGCGGCTTAGCTGGAGCATCACCTTAATCGAACAAATCTACCCCAAAACTTATTCTTTGTAAGCCTAATACTTATTGTATCAGTCTCTTTTGCCAAACCGCTAATTTACGTAGGACATAAACACACTAGCATCGGTTGTCAAGTGATGGTGGAGGGACAAACACAGACTCACACACATATATACATATATATATATATAAGAATGAATGTTTTTATATATAATGAACGTGAAATACAGGAAGGGACGAACACGGAACACAGACAAATCATTCGAAGCCTTCATCTTCAGTCAGACACCGAATCATCATAGCAAATTTCGGCTGTTCAATTCTGATATTTGCTCCAACTCGGCCAGCCCCAAGAAAAAAACTAAGCTGTAAGCATAATATTTCTTGGTAGAAGACAGGAATGTGAAACGCCCAAGACGGATGTGAATACAAGAGACGAAAAACGAATTGAAAACAGTAATGAAAAAACAAAATATATATAACGGTGGTTGTCATACGACTTTAGACCAAATGAGAAAAAAAACAAACAACAACAACAAACATAGTTCAGCTGCTGGCGTAGAAATTATTACCGTTTCGGTAGCGTGGACACACTGTTGGTCAGATACGAAGGCCAACAGAATATATTCTATATATATAATATATATATATATATATATATACGACGGGCTTCTCTCAGTTTCCGTCTACAAAATCTTCTTACAAAGCTTTGGTCGGCTACGCAGTGGGACTGAATCCAGGTTGGTAAGTAAGCTACTTACCACACAGCCAAAGGATTATGAGGGCTCATACTACAGAAACAGGAACCAAGAGGGTACATATGAAGAAATAAGGTAGAGAACTGTTGATTTTGATGGTGGGTTGAAGAGAAATAATAATGGCTTGGAAAAAGTTGGGTTGGTTTTGTTATTTAATAAGATAAAGATATTCTTGAAGACTTCAAGTTTAAATTTCTCATGTGCATAAGGTTGGAATAATTCTTCTCTTCTTATAAAGTGTGTCCACTGGTAAGATCAATCTATGATTTTCATGTTAAACATAGATTGCCTCGTCCATTAAATGTGTTGGCTTTGGTGACAAGACTTGAGATTCTGCGTCGAATGATCATCTTTCTATTTTTATGATTCATGGTAATTTCCAAATAATTGGCAATTTGGGGATTAGTGTGACGTGAAGCCTTTAGGATAAGCTGTGTGACGATCCTAATTAAATTTTTTTATAATAGTATCAGCATTGTGTTTTTATTTTCTTTTTGTTCTTTATTCAGCCTGACAAATATGGCCGCTATGTCATTGTTATTTACGCTACGGTTGAATAACTGCAACTAATCAGTATGAAACCAGCGGACCACACTAATCCAAATCATTTTCTAGAATAGAATTATTCATCCACCATATTAGTGTTGATTACTCACTTCCTCCTTCGTTACTCATGTGTGCGTATGTAAGGAGTGTGTGTGTGCATGTGTATGTATAGTGGTGCGTAATCAGTTGCAGTCCTTTGGATCAAATCTCCGCAGCAAAATACCACAAAATCTTGATACCGCATC
>NW_021834874.1:0-7500 GCF_006345805.1 Octopus sinensis
TAAGGGCCGGTTTCCCGGTTTCCTTGGCGTATCGGTTCCCCACCTGGACGGGACGCCGCTCCGTCGCAGGTGAGCTGCAAGATGCAGGAGGAAAGAGTGAGAGAAATTTGTGGCGAAAGAGTCAGCAGAAGTTTCGCCATTACCTTCTGCCGGAGCCGCGTGGAGCTTAGGTGTTTCGCTCATAAACACACACATCGCCCGGGCTGAGATTCGAACCCGCAATCCCTCGACCGCGAGTCCGCTAGGCCATGTGCCTCCACAGATGAGATAAATACAGGTAAGCAGTTACATTATCGTCATCGTCGTCGTCGTCGTCGTCGCCGTCATAGCTGGAATGTTCGAAGGACATATGTCCGAAAAGACTGTTTACTGTTGGTGATGGTGCTTCTGGCGGCGGCGGTGGCGCCGGTGGTTTTGATGCTGGTGTTGATGTTAGTGGAGCTGCTGGTGCTGGTGGTGGCTTGCGGGAGCGGTGGTGGGGAGCTATTATAAATTAAAGTCGATATTATATCTGCATTATTTATATTATTTGTACAGAAGATAAATTATATAAGAATTACAAGAGTGATTGTCTTTTCTTTTCTTTTCTTTTCTTTTTCCTGCTTAACAACACGAAAAAGAAGTGATGTATTTTGAAGAATTCATTTTATTAATTTCGTTGATGTCAGTCAGTTCAGTTGCCATTAAGCGAAGATTTCCAACACATCCTACCTCTGCCTTCCACTCCAAGATGCTCTCTTCACGTTTGCACTTATATGCACGGAAGTGTCCTTACAGCAAGGGAGAAGGATGACGCTAGATAAATTACTTGCTCGCCAGATACTCTCATACATCATGTTGAGGATATCGAAGAGGGAGAGTCTCTGCGGGATCATCCGCCATGCTAGAAACTGCGACCGACTCACTCTCCAGTTATTTATAATCATAACTAATTAGAATCAAGCTATACCTTGTCAGTGACACAGGCTACAACTAAACAATGCTAAGGCTTCTCGTGTATGTATTTATATATATATCTTCGTGTGTATGTGTGTATATGTATCTGTGCGTGTGCGCATGCGTGCATGTATATATATATGTATATATCTATCTATCTATTTATCTATATATATACTTTGATACTTTGATACTTTGATAGGTTTCGGCCATTATTGGCCCAGGCCATGTCTAACTTAATAGCACCACCTGGTGAAGTCTTTCAAGTCAGAATTTGGGCACTATGGCCCACTCAAGTAGAGAGTTATTGTTTACAGAGACATATCCGGGTGTAGGGGGTTTATCCGGGATTTCTTGAAGGAATCTGTCCAAAGACTTCTTGAACCCTATAGGGTCAGTTTCTGTTTTAATGTGTTTTGGTGTAATGTTAAAGAGAGCGGGGCCAATTGAGGTGAAATAATTGTGCCGTATTGTTGTTATGAGATGAGAGTGCGATTTTTGTTTTGGGCGGATGGCACGGGGCCCAAGCCTTGGATGTACCTTAAAGGTGATGCCAACATCATTTGGGCAATGCTGATGGAATATTTTCCACATCATGCAGATGATGTAGCGCTCACGACGACGTTGGAGAGAATAGAGTTTAGCTTTTCTAGTCGACCCCAATAGTCGAGGCCTGTCATGCCATCTATCTTTTTTGTGATTGCCCTTTGAGGTGCTTCAACTTTTATGATACCTTGTATGTGTGGGGAGACCACAGTGGACAACAGTATTCAAGGTGGGGTCGGGCAAAAGTGGAGAAGAGAAGGATGATGGTGTGGATATCTCTCGACTGGAAAGTTCTGAGAATCCAGGAACACATTCTGCGGGCCATGTCAACTTTGGTGTTTATATGAGCGGCCCAGCTTACGTTGTTGTCCACAATTACTCCCAAGTCTCTGATGTTGTTGGACGCCGCGAGAGTTTCACCTGAAGGAAGGGAGTATGGGAGTTTCAGGGCATCCTCTTTTCCAAAGTGGATTAGCTCAAATTTATCCTCGTTCAGCAGCATATTGTTTTTTTCTGCCCATTGGATAACAGCCAGTAGATCTGACTGAAGGCATGTCCGGTCACTCGCCTCATTTATGACCTTCTGTAGCTTGGAGTCATCTGCAAAGATTTTTATGTTGCTGTGCTTGATGATGTCATTAATGTCATTAATGTAAATGATGAAAAGAAGTGGGCCCAGCACAGTGCCTTGCGGAACGCCACTACTGACTTTGGCTGGGCTTGATTTTACCCCTTCAACTACAACATGTTGAGATCTGTCTGTCAGGAAACACTTAATCCATTTCAGTAACTTTCCAGAGACACCAATGTTGGATAGTTTTTTCAATAGGATCTTGTGATCGACCCTGTCGAAGGCCTTACTGAAATCAAGGTAGATGACATCGGTGTTGGAGCCCTCTCCCAAAGCTCCCAAAGCATATATACATGTATATATATATATATATATATATATATATATATATATATATATATATATATTATATATATATATGCATATATATGTACATATATATATACATACATATATACATCTATATATATATATATATATATATATATATTATATATATATGCATATATATGTACATATATATATACATATAGTATATACATACATATATATATATATACATAAATACATACATATATATATATATACATACATATATATACATACATATATACATACATATATATATATATACATATATGTATAGATAGATAGATAGATAGATAGATAGATAGATAGATAGATAGATAGATAGATAGATAGATAGATAGATAGATAGATAGATACAAGATTACTCAGATAAATGCAGGCATACGTATATAGATACAATGTATACGAGCGTATATAGGATAGTAAACTTGTATGAAGGTATATATGTTATATATATATATATATATATACACACGCGCACACATACTACTGTGCGTGTGTGTGTGTGTGTGTGTGTGTGTGTGTGTGTGTGGTGTGTGTGTGTTTGTGCACATGCGTTTGTGTCTCTGCAGAATGTGTGTCTTCCCCGAGAAACTTCATAATTCATAGCTAGCAATGGAGGCAAAACTCTGTTCTAAATATCTACTTGGACATCTTTCTTTGCAAAAATTTGGTTTACGCATGACAGCACAATTCGACAGTATCAAAACCAGCACAATTCTAAAGTGGATAATTTCTACCACAAGGCTGAACGTATGATAAGTTCCCAGTTTAGGAAACAGGGATGTAATACGGATTATTGCGTAAGGAGTGGAGAATTTATTGGTGACCGTAATACTTTTTGTATACAGACAAACAGAGAAATACAAGCCCACATATATATTTACATAGACATATCTGTGTGCTTACATATGCTTTTATTTTTATTTGTTTCAGTCATTTGACTATGGCTATGCTGGAGCAACACCTTGAAGGGTTTTAATCGAACGAATCGAACCCATGTCTCACTCTATGCAATCGTAGTACTTATTCTATCGGCCGAACCTCTATATTACAGGTATGTAAACACACTAACGTCGGTTGTCAAGCAATAGTGTGAGACACACAAACACACAAATATATTCATATATATATATATATATATATATATATATATATATATATATATGACGTGCTTCTTTCCGTTTCCATCTACCAAGTCCACTCACAAGGCTTTGGTCGGCGCGAAGTTACAGTAGAAGACATTTGCCCAAGGCGATGGGATATAATCCGGAACCATTTCGTTGGGAAGCAAGACTTTTACCACACAGCCATGCCTGCACCTATAAATACATCAAGTTAAGATAAACAGCCGCTAAGAGACAGAAACTAGGAACTGCTGCTGATTTTCGATAACACATTTGACGAGATCCGCGAGTATCATACAAAACAAATTCTTAATTCATTGCACATTTCATGAGATAACAGCCATGCATTATATGATTCTCTAGTAAATCATTCTAGGGACAATGAGCTTTTAGATATATCCCAATGACTCGGCTGGTTTAAGGATTCACAGCTTTCTCAGTTGTGGAATAAACACCTAACATTTCTGGATGTGTCACAGCAGTGTAAAACATTTGAAATTTTAGATTCCCAACTAGATATGAACTGTCAGCTGTAACATTAATATCTCCCATTTGTCCTCGTCTAATATGGAATTCAAATCAATAAATTTTCATAGCTTGCTTTCTTCATTTTGTTTCCGTTTTAATATATTTTTAAATTTTTAATGACCGTATTATCGATTAGAATTGTTTTAACACTAAAACAGACTAGAATTGATAATAAACACACACATAGAAGCACATATTAAAAACAAAAACCAAACTCAATGAGTTTTTACTATATTCTGTCAGGAAACCTGACCTAAGATGGCGGATATAAATCACTTGCATTTGGTTAAAATAAATAATATCAGTAATAAATAGACGGCAATATTCTTTTGTATCGTAGACACAATACATGCAATTAACATGGTTGTGGTGTGTGGGCAGTGATGTATAGTCAATTCAATTATTTATTTTTACACGAATTAGCTATAAGTTGACAAGCAGCTGCCCATAACAAAAAATAAACGTTATCCTCGCACTACGGATCTGGTCGGATTACTTACAACTGTATGAAATTCGAAAGAGACCCACTATAAACACAGGGAAATTATTTCATCAACGCCGAAAGCATTAAGAGCAAAATCGACCTCGGTGGAAGATGAGCTTAGAATGTAGAGACGGACTAAATGCTGGTCAGTATTTTGTCCGGCGTGATAATGATTCTGCCAGCTCTCCGCCTTTAACAAATAAAATAATGACGATAGCAACAACTACAATAAGAATGATGATTAAGGCACAACTGGAGCAGTTTTGGAGGCTGAGAGCTAGGCGGTACCTCGATCTCAAAACTTGAGTGATATCGAGACTTATTGATCCCGGAGGAATAAAATACAATTTTGTCGTTGGCATGATTTGATCTCAGAGCGTAAAGAACCGGAATAAATAGTGCAAGTAGTTTTATCGACACTCTAAGAATTCTCCCAATTCACGGCCCCATGCACGGGGGTTACTCACTATTAGCTCGATTTCAAATATAATTTAAATGCTATTTTATCGATCCAGAATTATGAAAGTCAAATCAACGGAATTTGAACTCAGAATATGCAATAACGTAATGTATTTTGAGCGCTGTCGTCTCCATTCTGCCACTCCACAATACTGAAACCAATTGTGGTAGGAACTGCCACAATGGAATTTAGAGAGCGATGCAGAAAGTAACAGTGAACCCCTTTCCTGTTCAAGGTTGTACCGAATCGATCACTACATCATGCTTCTCTCTCAGAATTATTAATATTAATGAAGACTGGCTCCCTTCAAAGACCATAAACTCAATCATTCAATCAATCAAACTATACTCGTTCCGTTTCCGGTGTTTAAAACAATCAACTTAAGCGCCATTAAAATAGTGTTGTTTATCTTTTAGTTGTGTATTTTGATGCCGGAGATAAAAAAAAAAAAGTAACAGAGAAGCTTTCGTCCATAAAAAAAAGGAATGGAAAAAAAGATTTTATTTCAACCAGTGATTCGAAATGATTTATTTCGCTTATAACTGTAAATATTTCAGGAAATGAATGAATGCTGTAACTTCCCGCTCCATTTTCCAATCGAGAATCGAACTTCCTTTATGCATAATTATTTATATATAGCTAACATGGCGGTGTGGTAAGAAATTTCCTTCCCGACTACGTGGATATGAGTCCAGTCCTACTCTGTGGCGTCTTGGACAAGGGACTTCAACCGAAGCACAGGGTCGCCTAAAATCTTGTGTATATGTGTATGTCTTTGTGTGTGTGTGTTTATGTATGCGTATGTGTGGGTGTGTGTGCGTGTTTGTCTTTATGTTTGTCTTTGTCCCCTACCACCGCTTGAAAACCACCTGTTGGTTTGTTTACATCCCCGTAACTTAGCAGTTCTGCAAAAAGAAACCGATATAATAAATATGAGGTTTTCAAAAAGAATAATTGCTTAACTACACCCTTGAAGGCAGTGCTCCAGCTTCGGCGCAATCCAATGACTGAAATACGTAAAAGATAAAAGATAAAATACATTTAATTCTGTCAACATTAAATACATTAACACTATTTAAAATAAATATTGTTTGCCAACATAACATGGCAGTCCTGGTTTAGGACTAATGTTGCTGTAATTTAGCCCCAGGAGACATCGTCTCCAGCTGGCTACACCACACGATCTGTGTCCTTATATTTTCGAACAAGGGACACAGATCGTGTCGTATAAGGACACAGATTCTCCTGGGGCTAAATTACAGTAACATTAGTCCTAAACCAGGACTGCCATGTTATGTTGGCAAACAATCTGTCCTACAAAGTACTGTTGCTGAATATTTCACGGTGTGAGATTTTAAAATAGTAATTTTCTACTATTTAAAATGTTCCATTTTCGTGCATGTAGCATCTAACAGTAGTTTATTCCTTGTATATTCAAACCATTACAATGGTATACATTTCCTTAGTGATTCACCCATCCCAATTACGGTAAATTTTGTGTAGAGTGCGAGCCTTTGAGGAGGTCAAATAATCCTGAAACATGCCGGGATTTGTCTCCCCTACCCATTGAAAGATTCAAAGTAACATTAGTTATTGGCTATTATTATATTATTTCATCAGCATATAATTGATTAATTGTTTTTCTCCATTAAGCCAGTCAGCGGTAATTCAACCATCTTATTAATTTGGCTTTAGACTCATCGATTATATTGATTATTAAAAGTAGTTGTAACTGAAACACCATTAGCCAATGTTGTTGCTGCTGTTGTTGGTGTTGTTATATAACTCAAGGCTATCTCCGACCAACACTGCGACTGTGTTATCTAACACGGGTTTCCAAAAGAAAAAGGAAGGTTGCCATTTGTGGTAAATTTGGTTGCCATTTCTAAAAGTTTGGCGACTGTTAGAGATACTATTATTGTTACTGTCGTTGTTAGTCATATGTCAGCGCTGGCCAAATAGACTTTCCAGCCATGGCCATCCATGTCATTTTAAACATTATTTGGAACTAAGTTATCCATTCTTCGGGGACGCAGTGGTGTGATTTGAGGAATATTTCGGTACTGTTTCTTCGAGATTGTTCAAATATAAGGTGATCCCCTAGAAGTGACTCTCTCTTTTACTTGTTTCAGTAATTTGACTGTGGCCATGCTGGAGCACCGCCTTTTAGTCGAGCAAATCGACTTCAGGATTTATTCTTTTTAAGCCCAGTACTTATTCTATCGGTCTCTTTTTGCCGAACCGCTAGATTACGGAGACGTAAATACACCAGCATCGGTTGTCAAGCGATGTTGCGGGGAACAAACACAGACACACATATACACACACGTACATTATATATACATATATACGACGGGCTTCTTTCAGTTTCCGTCTACCAAATCCATTCACAAGGCTTTGGTCGACTCAAGGCTATAGTAGAAGAAACTTGCCCAAGCTGCCACGCTGTGGGACTGAACCCAGAACTATGTAGTTGGTA
>NW_021834874.1:12500-20000 GCF_006345805.1 Octopus sinensis
CCATGATTGTTTTTTCAGATTTTTAGTTGGCCCCTGTTTAATAGAAATTTTTCGTTTCGTTAGTTTTTAGATATTCTTGCTTTTGTCAAATAACGGCGAATGTGTGTCGTATTTGAAGCATGGGACACCAGGGAAAACTCACGATACACAGAACAAGCAAAGTGTTAACATTGACAAGAGACGCTAAAAATATTCGTTTAGAGAAGCCGAATATTCATGTAAATATCTAATGTTGAATGATACAAATACGAATTGAACAAACCCAGCACTAACGCGCGATCCATATAAAGAAAAATAACAAGAAAACAAGCAAAAAAATGTCTTGTAAGAAAATTCTCGCATGTCAACGTCCAGCCGAGCAGAAGTATGTTGTTATTACTATGCATATCTTTCCTCAATCAATTCATCCATCGATTTTTAGTCTGTCACCGCAGTCATCATCCGTTTGAGCTGAGGTTGTCTTGACCAGCAATTGCTCATCTTCATTCATAATGTGATTTATTCCAGTCTCAGGACATCTTTAAATATTCCCATTTCGCTGACATCCGATGTCTGTTCATGTTTCACACTCGGTGGACATTAACCAGAAGCTTTAGAAAAAAAGGACGCACCACCAGTTCCGCACGGAAACGAATAAATCGCTTCCCAGCACAGAGTGCGCCAGACATTTGTCTCCACTTCAACTGGACAGCATTCACAATTCATTTATTTTTTGATTAATAATTAATAATTAATGATTGATAATTAACAATTAATAAGTCATTAATATTTAATCAATTTGATGAACTAATTTCGTTTCAAAATTTCTACATTATATCTGGATGTTTTCAAGATATCCTTGCTACTACTGCTTCTGCTGCTGTTTGTGATGTTGTTGCTGTTGTTGTCGCTGCTGCTGTTGCTGCTGCTGTTATTGCTATTCATAGCAAATTATTTGGTTATTGCTAATTATTATCAATAGAAATATCCGCAGTATGATCCGATATCTGACGTACACATGCGTATGTAGGTAGATAGATAGATAGATAGATAGATAGATAGATAGATAGATAGATAGATAGATAGATAGCTTAGATAGATAGATAGATAGATAGATAGATAGATAGATAGATAGATAGATAGATAGCTTAGATAGATAGATAGATAGATAGATAGATAGATAGATAGATAGATAGATAGATAGATAGATAGATAGATAGATAGATAGATAGATAGATAGATAGATAGATAGATAGATAGCTTAGATAGATAGATAGATAGATAGATAGATAGATAGCTTAGATAGATAGATAGATAGATAGATAGATAGATAGATAGATAGATTGATAGATAGATAGATAGATAGATAGATAGATAGATAGATAGATAGATAGATAGATAGATAGATAGATAGATAGATAGATAGATAGATAGATAGATAGATATGTTTCTTTATTAGCCACACAGGGCTGCACACAGATAGAACAAATTACAAGGTAGAGCTTTTCTTTTGAAGGTTTAAAAAATAAAAAAAATAAAATTAAAATAAAATAAAAAAAGGGGGGGGTCGATCAAAAGGGATCGTTATCACAGAAATGTCAATATGAAGTTTAAAGGGGAGGACAGGTGAGGTTTACCCGTGGAAAGAAAAGCCTACGGAAAAGACCACGGTAACCTCGGTCAATGAAGTCACATGTTATATTTTTTTTTTTTTTTTTTTGCAAATAAGCAACTCTCTGTATTAATTTTTACGGTTCATAGAATCATAGTCAAGGTGGCTTCGTCATTCATACGTGCCATCCTTGCTACATTCACCCATCTTTTTTAAAACATTCACTAGACAAAACTTGCCTCTCTACTCTCACTTTTTTCTTCAAGTGATACTTGAAGAAGTTGATGAGAGATTGACCAGAGAGGAAAGTGTTTGTCTCTAATCCTTTCAGACGCGTCCACCAGATACATTCTTTCGCCATAGCCACAAGTATGATAAAAATAGCTCTTCCTTCACGTTTGAAGGAAGGAGGCGTGACGATATTAACGATAGACTCGGCTGATAAACCGACACGTCCCACACGTGACAGCAGTCGTTCGACATAAGCCCACAGGTGGGAAATTGCTGGACACTGCACGATTGCGTGCAGAGCGGTTTCGTCGCTCTGCCCGCATCTCGGGCAGGTCGGCCCCGTGTTTCTCGAGCCATGCCTATAGAGCTTATCCCGAACGGGTAGCGCTTCTCGGTAGCACCGCCAGGCCAGGGATCTCTGGAAGTTGTCCATAGGTCCCGGGCCGAAAGTCGTTTGAAACAGGCGGGTCAGGTATTCCTCGTCGACGCCCAGGTTTGCCCCGAGCTCGTCGTCGTACCTCCCCTCCACTAATCCCCTATAGAATGCTTTGGTTGTGTTGAAGTCACTCAAGGTCGACCCGGACGGCAGAGTTGCTTGAGAGCAACGCGACACTCGCGGTGCCATTCGCCCTTCTTCGGCCTCTTTTTGATCCACGACTGTAGTTCGGTCATGGAGACGAGTTGCGGGAATGCGTGCCTCACAAACGGCGACCACACCTGTTCACCGTCGTCTACATAGAGCCGGAGATGTCGCAGTCTCAGCGCGTGTCTGCGCATCATCAACCACGGCATGCCCAGCCCTCCTTTTCACGGGTGTTGACAGCAAATGGATCGCCTGACCATCGGGACGCATCCTTTCCACAAGAAGCGGAAGAGAATGCGTTCTAGTTTGGTGATGGTAGGGTCGGGACAAGGTACGACGGTCAGGCGGTAGTAGATGATGGACGCGATGTACGCGTTCACCACCTCCGCCCGACCTTTTAGGGACAGTTTCCTCTCGGCCCATTGCTGGGCGAGAGTGACCACCCTACTCGTTATCTCGTTCCAGTTCTTCTCCATTTGGAGGTCCGGACCGAACCAGACCCCGAGCAACTCAACCGGGCCGTCTGTCCAGCGTCCCACGACAGAGGTACTGGTGGACGGCATGGGCTTGCTTCTCCAGGTGACGAGCCGCAAGCCCACTGACTTTTCCCGGTTGATTTTGCTCCTGTCACCGCTTCGTAGTCTTTCAGTGTCTCGCCGACCCGCTCGATGTGCTCGTGGCTTGACACTATGACGGTGACGTCGTCCGCGTATGCAGACACGCTCGTCCCGCATCCTAATTCTCGCGGGATGCCCCTCAGAGTCGCCAGCTTCCGCAGTAGTGGCTCAAGAGTCAATACGTATAGAAGCGCCGAGAGGGGGCATCCCTGACGGACCGAACGTGCAATGTCGAAAGGTCTCGATAGATGTCCATTTACGCGAATTACCGAACGGATGCCCCTGTACAAGGCAGCTATCCAGCCGCGGAAGACGGGACCGAAACCAGCCACTCTCAGGACTGCCTCCAAGTATCGATGGTCTACCCTATCAAAGGCTTTCGATTGATCCAAGTTGATCAGGGCCCCACCCATGCCAGGTTCGTTAACTACCCTGTCTATGATGTAGCGCATCAGATGGAGGTTGTCATGGATGCTCCGGCCCGGCACGGCGCACGTTTGTGCGTTGTCGACCAGTTTCTCCATGA
Source organism: Octopus sinensis (assembly GCF_006345805.1). Classification (NCBI taxonomy): domain Eukaryota; kingdom Metazoa; phylum Mollusca; class Cephalopoda; order Octopoda; family Octopodidae; genus Octopus; species Octopus sinensis. The sequence continues at coordinate 16,049 of NW_021834874.1, forward strand.
CAAGCGCCAACCTCTTGGCTAACACCTTTGTCAAAATTTTCAGGTCTGCATTGAGCAGAGTGATTGGCCTAAAGTTATCTATAATGTTTCCCTTGTTTGGATCTTTCTTCAGCAGAGTTACAGCTCCTCGACTCACAAAACCGGGTATGCTCCCGTTTTGCTGCCAGTTGCAGTATACCGCTGCCAAGACGTCTCCAAACAAGTCTGCATACAATAGTAAAATTCGTAGGGTAGACCATCCAAACCCGTGATTTGTCCCTCGAGCATTCTGCCATCGCTTCCCACACTTCCGCCGCCGTGATGGCACCTTCGCAGCACCCTGCCTTTCTTGTCGAGAGTCGTGGCAGGCTATGTAGGTAGGCACTGAAGTCTACCCTACGTTCTTGCCCTCCACTCGTCCCGAACAGTCGGGAAAAATGCTGCTGAAAGGCCTCACACATTTTACTTGGCTCGAGCAATTCGCGCCCCTGTTCATCTACCAGTGACCGAATGGTGGCTTTGTTGCCCTGTTGCGCCTCTGCCACCCGGGCCTCTCTCGCGGCTCCAACACCTTCGTTCCTTAGAGCACGCATCCTAGCTCTGACAGCACATCCTTCGTGTTTGGCGTTGAAGTGTTGGTCGAGGGCCAACCTCGCCGCCAAAACGTCGGATGCGATGCCGCTTCTAATTGCCTCTTCTAGCTTCTTAACTAGCTCACCCTCTACTCTATTTCTATCTATGGCTAGTGCTTTGCTGTACCTAATCGCTTCTGCTTTTACTGCTCTCTTGAGGGCAAACCCCCATTTGTTGTTGATGATGGCTCCCGTCAAAGCCCTCTTTACTAGTGTGCTAATCCGGTCTCTGAAAACTTGTCTGGACGGGAATGATGCGTTCAGTTTCCAGTACCCAGGACCCTGTCTATGTGCCTTATCTAAGTCTAGCGTACACGTCACCAATTTGTGATCCGTATAGCTGACTGTGTGGAATTGTGGACATCCTAAGTTATCCTTGTCTACTGTCCTACACAGTATCCTATCTAGATACGATCTCGACGACCCACTGCGGTTGCTCCATGTCCACGTTGGTGCATTTGGGTGGTCGAGTCGGTACCTGTCAGACAGTTGGAATCGTCTGAGCAGGTCTCTGAGGCATTTGCATCCCCTTCTGTTTCTGTCTCTACCCACGTAGTCTACATGCGTGTCCAAGGTAGCATTCCAATCCCCACTAAGAGTAAAGGACGAGACGTTCCCAAGAATACTTCTAGACGTCGAAAGAAATCCGCCCGACCTGTTAAGGGCGGTGCGTAGACTGATACGAGTCGAAAAGCGCACCATTGCTGCCGTCAACATCCAGAACGATCAGTCTACCCTCCGGGTCTACGAATATCGTCTTGACTTCGAGATCCAGGCTCTTGTGAAAAAGTACCGCGGTGCCACTACTGCCCATCCTCGGCAGACAGGGAGCGAAATAAATGTTAAACTGTCCGCCAACATTGACTTTAGGGCCCGTGGCTCGTGGAGTCTGGTCTCACTTATGGCTATGATTCCCAAATCATGTGACTTGTGTCATTTAGGAGGTATCCTTGTTTCCAAGGAGACCCCAAGCCACGCGCATTCACACAACAATCTTGACCATGATTCTATTGGGGTGTGTGCTTTAAAACACACAAATGAAAGTACAGAGAGTTACTTACTTGTGTCGAAAGTTTTGGCTTCCTCGTTCTTTGATGTGTCTTCGATGAGGTTTCTATATAGTTTTTGGGACAGATATTTTTGGAAACCCCCTACAGCATTTGGGAAGAGGGCTTTGAGTTTGTGGTGTTGTGTTGTGTGATGTGTAGTATTTTGATGTGTTTGGGTGGTGTGTAGTGCGTGGATGATTGCTATTTTTAAAGTCATCTTCACAAATGTTTGTGTATCCTGTGATGTACTCCATTAGTTTGGAGTCTTTTGTGTCTATCGCTGATAGCATTGTTTTTGTGGTGTTGGTGCTTGTTTTGTTGTGTATGGAGTTTTCAGGGTTCAGGTATCTCCTGCTTTGGTTGCGATTCTTGTTTGGTTTTTCTTGATCTTTTCTTTTACCCCCTGTGGCTATTTGCCATTCTGTCGAACTTTCATCGTTAGATGAAAAGTCTGACGAATCAGCAGGGGGCAAGGGTAAGGGTAAAGCGTCTGGGTGTGTGTTTGTGCGGTTGTAGATATTGTTGTGGTGCGCGGGGAGGGTGTTGCTGGGGGGTTTGTTGTGGTTATTGTCTCTCCTACATCCTTGGTGCTTGTCTTCTTCGTTGTTATTCTTGGTGTTGGAATTGGTTTATTTGTTGTTGGTGGTGATGATTCTGTTCTTGGCGCTGGTGTTGGTGTTGGTGTTTGGTTGGGTTGGCTTGTTCTTTGTTGTTTTCCTGCATTTCCGCATACAGCTTCTTGACTAGCTGTCCATATTGTGGTGTGGGCAATAATCCGGCTTTTGTGATTTTTCCTGTGGCTGTTTTGTTGTTTGTAATTTTGCGGCAGATTTGCACTCCTTTTTGAGGTGTGCCTCACTGCCACATGTATAGCATCGTGGCATTCTGCCCTCGACTACTACGTATAACTTGCGGCCATCCTCAAGATGTACGTGGGTGGGGATTTTATTTATGTCCTCTTGACTTATGTGGAAGAGGAACTCTATTCTCTTTCCCAGCCAGTCCTTGTTTTCCGAAACACCGAGATAGATAGATAGATAGATAGATAGATAGATAGATAGATAGATAGATAGATAGATAGATAGATAGATAGATAGATAGATAGATAGATAGATAGATAGATAGATAGATATGTTTTTATTATGGCCACACATGGCTAAACACAGAAAATAGACGAAATACAATGTAGAGTTTTTCTTTTCGAGGTGAGATGGGTGGGACACATAAAAGAAAAAGTCCAATCAATAGGAATCGTTGGGCTGTGTTATGTACAAAAAAGGAAAGACATAAATATATATATAAAGTTCCAAAAAAGTGGGGACGATATTGTTTACAGTTTAGGTGTAGCCTTGGAAAGAAAAACCTACAAAAGACCAAGGTCACCTCAGGCAGTTCAAAATGTCCATAAGAGTAAGAACCTTTCCTCTCGTTTTCTCTTTTTGTTACAGATTTATGCTTAAAATGGTCTCGTCTTTTATACTGACCATTCTTGCCACATTTACCCATTTTTTTATTGAAACTTTCATTCAACAATACTTTCCTCTCTATTCTCATCCTCCTTTTCAAGTGGTACTTGAAAAAGTTGAGAGACTGACCAGAGAGGAAAGTGTTTGTTTGTAGGCCTTTCAAACGCATTCTTTCGCCATAGCTGTCAGTGTTACGAAAAACGTTTTTCCTACCCGTTTAAAGGAAGGTTGCGGAACAATATTCACGATAGACTCGGTTGATAAGCGGACCCGTCCCACACGCGACACCAGCTGTTCGACGAAGGTCCACAGCTCTGAAATATCTGGACACTGCACGACTGCGTGCAGAACGGTTTCGTCGCTCTGACCGCATCTCGGGTACGTCGGTCCGGTGGTCTTCGAACCGTGTCTGTAGCTCTTCTCTCGAACTGGTAGTGCGTCTCGATAGCATTGCCAAGCCTTCAAAGTAAGAGAATGCCCTGGTAGCGCTCTAGCCACTTCGTGAAAGCCTCATAGAGATCCTCCAAAGAGAAGGTTCTAGGACACTTTATCTTCAAAATGATTGCCCTGGCGTCCACTTTTAGCTTGGGGTGTAGCCATAATTATCAGAAGGAAGATCTGGACTGTAGGGAGTTCGGATAATTGTTTTGATGCCTCTTTCTATCAAGTATTTGGTTAACCGAATGCTTCTCACTAAGATTCCTGTGATCAAATTTTACACATATTTTACGAATGTTCTTCATGAATAATTCTGTGTACACAAGCTCCAAACTGTATGCTTAATATCTTTATACGCACACGTCGGTTTTCGTATTTTCTCAAATAG
>NW_021834874.1:25000-40000 GCF_006345805.1 Octopus sinensis
CTTTGGTTATTGTTTAAAAATTGAATTGTGTCCCTGTTTGTGGAAATTGACAATATTTTCACCGTCTTTACGGAATCATTTTTGTTAAAATGCTTTCGATAGAAGAAAGTCCAAAAATGAATTTCGCTGCGGCCGTACACTTCTATACAAGAAGGAGGACAAGATCCAATTGATCGAAATTGCAAGAGACAGGCCTACAATTCCAGTCTGTTATATATTTTGAGTATTGTTATCACTAGCGATATCAAGATATAACTTTGTATTTGTATTTTATGTGTTGATGTTATATATTATAGATGTACATGTAATATGTACACATATATATCATGCATAATATCTACCATACACACATACACACACACACATACATAGGGGCAGGTGTGGGCTGTGTGGTAACAAACTACGTTCCAAACACATGTCCTGGGTTCAGTCCCACTGTGTGGTGACTTGGCATGTGTCTTCTGCTGTAGCCTCAGACTACAAAGCCTTCTCAGTGATTTGTACATATATACAGGCATACATACAAATATACTTGCATACGTACATATTCGGCATAAACACTCTACCACTACAACTAATAACTGCTGTGAACACTTTCAAACCTGCCTTACATTCGAACCGGAATCTTAACGCCCGAGTTTTCCATCTGAAGTTAATCTCTTTCATGGAGCTCATACAAAAGGACAAGTCTTTGGGCCCATACAATGTGACAAGTACACAATCGAGTGGCAAAAAAGGGGCCTTCCACATGCTCATATCCTGCTTTGGCTCTCAGCGAAGATCAATTCCAATGACATCGACAAGATAATCTCTGCAGAGCTTCCTGATCCAGCTTTAGACAAAGACCTATACGAAATAGTTAAAGCAAACATGGTACATGGTCCATGTGGGCGTGGATTCAACATAAACACACCATGCTTGAAGGACAGCATATGTTCAAAAAGATTTCCAAGGAGGTTCCTACAAGAAACTCAGACAAGTGCTGATGGGTATCCATCATACAGACGCAGAAAACCAGAAGACGGAGATTTCACAGCAACTATTGGACAGCACGATATTGATAATAGATGGATTGTTCCATACTGCCCACTCCTGTCAAAGACTTTCAATGCCCACATCAACGTTGAGTTTTGCAACTCCGTTAAATCCATCAAGTACGTTTACAAATATGTAAACAAGGGTTCTGACGCTGCAATGTTTGGACTTCAACAAGAATACTGCCAGGATGAGGTGACGCATTATCAGGTGGGACGGGACATAAGTAGCAACGAGGCTTTCTGGCGCATCTTTGGCTTTCCAATTCACCAACGACGCCCCGCCATTCAACAGCTTGCAGTGCATCTGGAAAATGGTCAAAGAGTGTACTTCACCGATGCTAATGCTTCTCTGTTGGCAGAGGAACCAAGGGATAGCATACTCACTGCATTCTTCAAGCTTTGTCAAGTGGATCCATTCGCTCAAACCTTGCTGTATTCACAGGTTCAATCGTACTACACTTGGAATGGAAAAAAATGGGCCCCACGGAAAGCAGGTCAAAATGTTCATGGATACCCTGGCATTAAGATTCTCACTTGCCTTGGGCGAGTACACACAGTGCATCCCACTCAACAAGAGTGCTTCTACCTTCGTCTACTACTGCATGAGGTCAGAGGGCCAACGTCTTTCCAGGCCCTAAAAACCGTTCATGGACATGTCTGCACAACATACAGAGAAGCCTGCTATCGACACGATCTGTTAGAAGATTGTGCACAATGGGATGCAACTTTATTACAATCACCTAAAAGTCTCAGGGCACTATTTGCAGTTTTACTACAGGCATGCGAACTGTGTGATCCGGCCACTCTATGGCTCAAATATAGAGACAACCTGGCTGAAGAATTTCAGCGCCAAGTTCAACTGCTCTATCCTGACATGGAGGGTATCAGCAATGAAATCTATAACAAAACATTGACATTGAAGACAGACTTGCTGAACTGGGTGGAAATGAATTGTCGACGTATGGTCTGCCACAAGCATTCAGATCAGGGTCAAATAGCCTTCCCACAGCTGTCATTCGTGAAACAACCTACGACACTCAAGCGCTTTCAAAGTACATTGTTGAAAATGAGCCTAAATTACTTCCAGACCAGCTGCAGGCCTACAGAACTATTCTTAACAGTGTACGCCAACGCGAGGGACGAATCTTCTTCCTCGATGCTCCTGGAGGAACAGGAAAAACATTTATTACCACGCTTCTCCTTGCAGAAGTTAGGCAGCATCAGGGCATTGCAGCTAGCCTCCTCTGGCATTGCAGCTATTTTGTTACCCGGTGGCAGGACAGCACACTCAACTTTTAAACTCCCACTCAATTTAGCAGCATCCGAAATGCCTTCATGCAACATCAATAAAAGCTCAGATCAGGGACAAGTACTTAAAATGTCTCATCTAATTGTCTGAGATGAGTGCACTATGGCTCACAAGGGAGCTTTGGAAGCATTAGATAGAGCCCTGAAAGACATCCGAGACTGTCAGGCTCCAATGGGAGGTGTAACGCTTCTGTTGTCAGGTGATTTCAGGCAAACTCTTCCTGTCATTCCGAAAGGCACTAGAGCAGATGAAGTCCAAGCATGCCTAAATTCCTTTACCCTGTGGCATCATGTTACAATCTTCAGTCTCACCACTAACATGAGAGCTCAGCTACACGGCGACAAAATGTCCACAAAGTTTGCACAGGACATTTTGACACTTGGTGCAGGCAAGATGCCTCTCGATGCTGCAGGACAAATGGAAGTGTGGTCATTTTCCTCTGTTGTTAATTCTGTAGATGACCTCAAAAACAAAGTATTTTCCAACTTCACACAAAACTACCAAAATCACAATTAACGTCGCTGTTAACAAAATTAATCAACAGCTAATGAATTCTCTTCCCGGCACTATACACACTTACAAGTCTATTGATACAATTCCAGGTATAAATGAAGTTGTGAACTATCCTCCTGAATTTCTCAATTCAATGGATCCTCCTGGACTACCTCCACACATATTAGCACTTAAAGTTGGAACTCCTGTAATGCTACTCCGCAATCTGGAACCACCAAGACTTTGCAATAGAACACGGCTGGTGATAAAGAAAATGATGTCACGCGTTATCGAGGCGATCAATCTTTCTTGATGTGGAAAAGATGATGACGTCTTTATTCCAAGAATTCCTCTTACTCCATCAGGAGCAGAAATTCTATTTACATTCAGAAGACTGCAATTCCCCCTTCGTGTCAGCTTTACCATGTCCATTAACAAATCTCAGGGTCAAACCCTGTCTGTAGCTGGTTTTCTCTTGGAAGAGCCCTACTTCTCACATGGGCAACTGTATGTTGGCTGCTCAAGAGTGGGAACCAAACGAAACCTTTTTGTATATGCTCCACAAGGAAAAACAAGGAACATTGTTTACAACGAGGTGTTATAATCTCAACAGCCAGGAGGTATATACATGATCCCCCTTTTTTTAACAAACTTCATGTACTTTCATGTATTTATATTAATATACATATATATATGTGTGTGTGTGTGTATCCATATATATATTACAGAAAAGTCTAATTCTTCAATTGAATGTAACCGGGCAACGCCGGGTATCTCGGCTAGTATTTAATAAAACACGGGATGTATTTACAATTCAGTATAGAACAGTGAATGAAATTTAAAATTTCACCCCACACAACACTCTCTGCTGTCTAAAAAGAAAGAAAGAAAGAAAGAAAGAAAGAAGACAGAATAACGATATAGAAACAATCCATTAATTCATAAACCTCAGCTTCATCAGCAAACAGTAAGTCAACTATTATGTTTATCGTAAAACAGCAAACATGTCCTAGTTTACATAACACCGTTAATGTCTGAATCACTAATTGGAATAAAACATCCACCGATTCTAAAGGGATTTACTTCTAGACGTATATAATTCCACTATATCGAACTGCATAAATTTCCAAAACTGCTTATTACTGAAACCAGAGAGAAGTGACCAATTCCGAGAGAAGTGACCAGTTCAGTGTAAAAGTGATTGAATCTAAACTATTTTTTCTGGTCATTTCTGTCTCACGTCTCCTAAAATATATTTATCTGCGTTTTGGTTTGGCAAGAAAATTAACTTTATAATCTTTAAGAGTAATGTATGCGTTACGTAGCGCTAAATGTTCTAACGTATCTTTCATTCCTAGAATGACAGCGATTTCTTTTGCATCTAAATCAATAACATGATAAGTGGCAGACTCTGTATTTCGTGCAGACATTAGAAATATTGCGAAGAACTTGTTTTCGGTAGATGCAGTTTCGTACATATTTCTTTTATTGTCACCGAAGCACCATACTCCCTTAATCTTCATGTCTCTTTCGCCACAATTCCAGTCTTATTCCTATAAGAAACTTACTTATAAAGTACGCCTCACGTGGTTCCGAGTAATGCTGTTTCAGAAATAAAACTCGTTGAAAATTCGAAGTCTGTCAACTTTTTAAAAACAAATAAATTTGTCTCCACTTAATGTATTGCCTCTTTTTCTTCAATAAAAGTCCAACTTTTTAAACTCTAAAGAAGATAGCATTTAAATTCAGATACACACACATATATGTATATATACACGTATATATGTGCATATACAAATTTATACATATATATATATGTGTGTGTTCATGTGTCTGTGTATCTGTGGGTGTGTATGTATAACATAGACACATTATAAATGTATGTATACACAGACATTTAAATACACACACACACACACATATATTATATATATATATTATATGATATATATATATATATATATATATATATATATATATATATATATATATATATATATATGTATATATATATGTTATACATATGTTTACAATATACATAGGTACAATATGTTTATATTTGTGTATACATATATATGTGTGTGTGTGTGTTTCTGTGTGTTTCTGTGTGTGTGTGTGTGTGTGTGTGTGTGTGTGTGTGTGTGTATGTGTGTGTGTGTGATTGTGGGTGTGTGTCGGGGTGTTAATGATATAAATAGCGGTATGAATACCTACACCTATACATTAGTGGCCTGCAGCAATCTAACATTGTTAACTAATAGCTGAGCTGTCGGACATACTTCCGCTGCTAATGATCACTTAATAAGTTGTAAAAAAAGAAATACAAGCCATTCAAAAAGGAACAGCATTCGACATGTCAGCGTACAATACACAAGTGTCCTATAATGGAGCCCTTAAGCAGACAGTATGGCTAGCTATCACTCGGTGGTGGCGCTGGTGTCGGTGGTGATGGAGAAGTTTTTGTCTTCGCAATATGGCTGACTCTGTCGATAGTGCTTCTTAATTACATTTTTTTTAATACTGGTTTTGTTAGACTATAAAGCCGAATGCTGTTGTGGTGATTGTTGTAATATATATTGGTGCTATAAATGTACTATTATTATTATTATTATTATTGTTATTATTATTATTATTATTATTAGTAGTAGTAGTAGTAGTTAGTAGTAGTAGTAGTAGTAGTAGTAATTATCGTTGTTGTCGTGGTTGTGGTAGTAGTGGCGGTAGTGGTGGTGGTGGTGGGGGGTGATGGCCGTGGTGGTGGTCGCGGGGGTTGATGGTGGAAATGGCAATCATTATTAGAAAAATGTTAAGAAATTCACACATAAGATGGTGATGATGATGATGAGGAGGAGGAGGAGGATGACGACGACGACGACGACGATGGCGACGATGAGGACGACGAGGTTGGCGACGTTGGTGGTGAACAAGAGGAGCGTGGTAATCATCAACTCGATCACGAGAAGGACGACGATGATGACGACGATTCTGATCATGATGATGATGATGATAAGGAAGAGGAGGAGGAGGAAGGAGAAGATCAGACGCCGATGATAACGATGATCCTGATCATGGTCATCATGGACACGACCATGATGATGACCATGATGGTTATGATGTTCATGATCATGATGACAACGATGCGGGTGACGGGTGCGGCGGAGGGGGCGTTGAAGATGGCCTTTTGGCGTAATGGTCGTGGTGTAGTAGTAGTGGTAGTAGTTTTAGTGGTCTTATTGCTGTTATTGTTATTACTATTATATATGTCTGTGTATATATATATATATATATATGTATGTATGTATGTATGTATGTATGTATATGTATATATTTACATATGTATATATATGTATATAATATATATATATGTATATATATATATATATATATGTATATATATATATATATATATGTATATATATATATATGTATATATATATATCTATATATAATATATATGTACAGATATATATATATATGTATATATATATATATAGATATATAGTATATATATATATATATATATGTATATATATATCTATATGTACATATATATATAATATATGTATATATATATATATATATATATATATATATATATATACATATACATATGCAAGGGTATATAGTATACATTTAGATAGATAAACATACTGATAGACAGACAGATAGATAGATAGATATGTACATGTGCATACACAAATGTATATAATATACAAGCATATGTGGGCGCATTTATCAATGTGTGTGTGTATGTGTGTGTGTGTGTGTATGTGTGTGTGCGTGTGTGTGCGTGCGTGTGTGTGTGCGTGTGTGTGTGTGTGTGTGTGTGCGTGTGTGTGTGCGCGCGTGCGTGTGTTCTAATAGAGGGTGAGTGAGCGATGAGAAAGCAGGGTGGTGCCTAAAACAAAAATATGCAGAAGAAGAAGGAAGATGGCTGAACGTGGCAGCTGAGTGAAAGTCTGGGAAAGAGTAAGAAGAAAAGGAGAAGGGAATGAAAGAGGAATGAGATGAATGCCAAGAAGGATATATAGGTGACAGGAATGGAGAGAGAGAAGGAGAGAGGCGGTGTGGGGTGGAATGGGAAAGGTGGGGAAAAAGATTGAAGGAAACGCTGAATGAGAGAGAGAGAGAGAGAGAGAGAGAGAGAAGGAGAAAGAGAAGTGGGTTGGATGGGTAAAGGGAAACAAATATGTAAGCATTATTACTAAATTGATCATCGTTCGATATTGATTAACAAGTAGCTACTTCATGGAATCTAGTTACTGGGTGCTTTTGAGCGTGTGTGGGGTGGGGGTGGGGGTGATTTTCTTTTTTTTTTGTCCTTTTGTGGTTTTGTAATTTCTTATTGTTCCTTTTTGTATTTGTCTTTTCTGTGTTTTGTTCTTGTTCTTGTTTTGATTTTGAGATTTTCTTTCTTCTCTTCCCCTTCAGAAGGAGTCTCATTTCGACATACCAACACACCACCAAAACACACACATCTTTCAGCCTTCCCCTTCTCCGTTTCACGTTTCACGTTACCCCTTTCGTTTTCCCTCGTCCCTCACACCAAACCAATTGGCTCCGTTCTATTACCTTACTAACTGTTAATTGCTGGTACAACACTTGGGTTGATTATTAATTGGTTTGTCGTTAACATGCAGTCGAACGCTTTTTTGTTTCTGGTTTTTCTCTGTGTTACTTTTGTTTTTCCTTTCCACTTTATTTGTATCACTTATGCACGTTTTATTAATTACATTGCTTCCGTATTGTACTCATAAATGTGTGGGCTGGTGGTCTTTTGCGCGTGGGTATGCATATTTTTGTATCTTATATATTCACATATATACACGCATATATACGTATATATATTTGTGTATCTATTCAGCTATACATGCATATAGATAACTATCTACATGCTTATGAATATATATCATATATATATATATATACATACAAGCTTTCTTGATTATAGATATATAAATACATATATGTGCATATTTATATAGTATATACATGCATGTATATATATGTATATATATATATATATATATATATATATATATAATATATATATATATATATATAATATATATATATGTATAATATGCATATATCATATATACATGCATTCTTGATTATAGATATATGTGTGTGTATATATATATCTTGTGAGTGTGTGTTAATGTGCGTTTCCTCGTGTTTCTTCGTTTTCCTGATTCTGTCAGACTTCTTGTTTTATTTGTCTGCTGGATAATTCCCGATTGATAAGATTAATAGTAATATTGATTAAACATTACATTCGCTGGTCCCTTTACCCTTCCCCCCACCCCCACTTTTTCCTCTTCCTACTCCTCTTCCACCCCATTCTTCCTCGCGTCGTTTCCCCTTCTACTATTCTGCTTCTCCAATTTTCCCCCCTTCACGTATTCCCATATTTGCTCACGAGATCCTTCTCTCGTAGGCTTATGTTGTTGCTGTTGCTGCTGTTTGCACATTATTGCCTTTGTTACATTATAAGACACCACAGGAATATCACAAGTCGACCTACTGACTATATACACACACATACACACATACCCATATATACACATATACAGCATACACACATACCTACATACATTCTTACAACATATGTATATATATGCGTGTGTGTGTGTGTGTGCCTATGTATATATATATATTTATGTGTGTATGTATTATGTATGTATATATATGTGTATGTCTATGTATATATATTACACACACACACACACACATATATATATATATATATTGTGTATGTATGTGTGTGTATTAACATACATATATATATGGGATATATATTATATGTCTGTGTATATGTATGTGTGTGTTTATATTAATGCGCTGCTGCAATCTCAGCATCTCATTACAGAAGTCATTGTTTTACGTTGATTTATGATTTGGCCTGAACTCTACTCCATGTTGCATATCCCAGCCATTGGCGGCATAAAATTCACAAGGAACATCTAATCTCAATCATCATACACCAGTGTTTGTTTATACATAAATATGTATGCATGTATGGACTGATATATATATATGATATATATATATATGTATATATATATATATATATATATATATATATATATATATATATATATATATATATATTATATATATATATATATACGTGTTGCTGTTAAGTTTGAAATTTTCCTTGTAGGAGGGGAATGGTGGAAGACTAAATCATCGGAGAAAGCTGCTAAAGTGATTCTAAGAATGGCTGATGGTTGGGTGAGGAAGGAGAAGGTAGCAGAGTGTCGGCGGTGGAGAGAGTGATTTTAGTTTGGCGGCTTATTGAGAAAACACTTTTAAAGAAGTAACACGAGAAGGCTCTCAGTTATAGATAGACGGGTGTACCTATGTGAATATATATTCTTGCGAATGTGTTTGTGTGTGTGTGCCTGTATATATGTGTGAGTGTGTGTGCCTCTGTGTGTGTGTGTGTGTGTGTGTGTGTGTGTGTGTGTGTGTGTGTGTGTATGCATCCCATATATTTGAGGATTCTTTCTATTGCCTTCCAATTAATATCAGTCGAGAAAACGTCTTAGACGCTTTGTTTTTTGTTTGGTTTTTTTTTTCCATTCTGTGTAATAAAGATGCTATTGAATGGTCTATAATGCATGAAGTTCTTTTTTTTTCTGAATAAAAGATATTTTTCATAATATTAAATATGCACAACTATCTGCTACAGGTTAGAAAACTTTGGAAATTTTAGAGCATTATGAAGAAGCAAAGACGAATATGGCAGCAAACAGTAGTTATGCCAAAATAACATTTGATAATAACTGTGTTTTTCTATTTGGATAAGAAGAAATTTGGAAGCCATTTTAGAAAATTACTCTCTCCTAAATAGACATAGATAGTGCGAAACAATGTTAACTACACTACTAAATATGCGGAGAGTAAGTAGTAAACAGTGTATGTATTTATAGCGGTGGTAGTGTGGTGATTACGATAACTCGAATCTCTGCAGTCTTGCTTCGAAATTAACTCAGGGAAGAAAATTATATTTCAGAAACTCCACTTTGGTTTTTTTCTTCTATATTATATAAAGCTTCCAATTAACTAAGAAAAACAACTTTCATACTTTCTTCGTTTAATATTAGCTGCAATGGAGGCGGCGATCTGGCAGAATCGTTAGCGCGCCGGACGAAAATGCTTGGCCGCATTTCATCCATCATTACGTTCTGAGTTCAAACACCGCTGAGGTCGACTTTGCCTTATATCCCTTTGGGGCCAATAAAACAAGTAGCAGTAGAGCACTGAGGTGGCCTTGTGCCAAAATTTGAGTCATTAGCTGTTATTTTGAAATATTAGCTGAAGTGGCTGTGTGGTAAGTAGCTTGCTTACCAACCACATGGTTCCGGGTTCAGTCCCACTATGTGGCACCTTGGGCAAGTGTCTTCTACTATAGCCTCGGGCCGAACAAAGCCTTGTGAGTGGATTTGGTAGACGGAAACTGAAAGAAGCCCGTTGTAATATATGTATGTATATATATATATATATTATATATATATATATATATATATATATATGTTTGTGTGTGTGTGTGTGTGTTGTGTGGTGTGTTGTGTATGTTTGTCTACCTTTTTTGTCCTCCCAATATCGCTTGACAACCGATGCTGGTGTGTTTACGTCCCCGTAACTTAGCGGTTCGGCAAAAGAGACCGATAGAATAAGTCCTAGGCTTACAAAGAATAAATCCTGGGGTCGATTTGCTCGACTAAAGGCGGTGATCCAGCATGGTCACAGTCAAATGACTGAAACAAGTAAAAGATTAAAAGGTTGTATTGTTTTTGTGCGGAATACCTTTAACAAAACGTAAAGCCTATTTATAATGGAGAAGAATTTTGGTCGAAACTTATGTTTATGACATTTTTCTTGCGAAATAGTTTTGTTGTTTGGTTCGCCTGTCTTTTTTTAAAATACTGAAATCGTTTATCGTCGAAATTATAATTTCAAACTCAAACAAAATTTCAATTCATGGACCGTATTCCATTGAAGATCATTGAAGACAAAACAGACGACGAGATGAGCGGTCATCGATATTATACTGAGGCAGAAATCAATCAACATATATATATCAATAAACACAACCAAGTAGAAACAACATGTGAGTGCGCATGGAACTCACTATCGGACGATCGCGGTTTCGATTCCCAGACTGGTCGGTGCATTGTGTTCTTAAACAAAACACTTCATTTCACGTTACTTTAGTCCACTCATCTGGAAATTAACGGCGCCTCGTTAATGGGAGAGTGTTGTCTTCTCAGATGAAGAGTTGCCATAGGAACCGGGTTAAGCCCCGGTTTATGTACCTTACGGCCCAAAACCGACCTAATCTAAGAAGCAACAGGTTTCTGTTAACAATGAGACAACATTGAAATGAATAGTTCGTTGCATAGAAGTTCGGTGTCAAGCTCTGGCCACGAATGCAGCCGAAGAAATCAAAGAGAAAGAGGAACAGCTTCCTGCTTTTGCTTCATTCATCTTTGGTCAATTTTGTTAGCTTGACACCAGGCTTTGGTCTCTGGACTGCATTTGATGGCTGAGTTACAACAGAAAATATAATAAAGAAACCCTTCGGTATTGCACCTAGAAAGTTCCCCTCCGAGACAAGGCTGTTTATGGAAGACCAGCAGTTGGCCATGCATACCAGCCTCGCTTCTCCATGCCACCGATGTTGTCCAAGGCCTGACGCTCTTACCACTAAACCGTTCATATTCAATGTTACATTTATCACATAGAAGCAACAACCACCAGGTGAGATTCTTACTTGACAACGAGGGTCTCCATTAACACTATCACCACCACCACCACGATCACCACCACTGACATCACCAGCATCAACACTATCAGAATCGACAATACCAGCACCAGAAACAGCATCAGCGCCCTCACCATCACAACCACCACTACCATCCCCATCACCACCACCATCATGACCGCCACCATCACCACCTGTACTACCACCATTACCAGCATCGCCAACAATATCAGCGCCACTATCACCGAAATCACTATCGACACCATCACCCACCACCACCATAAACGCCACTATCACCATCACCACCATCACCAACATCACCATCACTGCCACCATCACCACCATTAATGCAATTTCCCACCATCCACACCGCCACCGTTTCTCGATATCTCCACCGCCATCGCCACATATCTTTGCATATGACAAACATTAAAAGACATTCTATTCTACTTTATTCTTTCCTATTCTTCTATTCTTGTACATTCCAAATAAAAATCTACAAAACAGCAAAGAAATCATTTCTGGTCTTTGTCACGAAATGAAGCCGATCAATTAGTCAACATGAAATCAAAGTGATCAATTAGTGATCAATAAATCAAAATTATCAAATTTTCTGTCAAAATCAAATTTTATGGTCTTACAATGTGTTGTACTTTCATCGGTGGAAACAATTTTCAAAGGAAGAAACGAAGACAAATATCTGCGATCCCTGTAAAAACCTTGTGTGTATGTGTGTGTGTGTGTGTGTGTTATAAATATATATATATCATACACATTATATAGATATATTAATATTTATATTTATATGCATATATATATATATATATGTGTGTGTGTGTGTGTGTATGTGTGTGTGTGTGTGCACATATGTGCACATATATATGCATAAGCACATATACATGCATAGCCATACATAAACATATATATATGTGTGTGTGTGTGTGTGTATCCAACATGTCTATATTCTCTGTGTGTCTGTATATGTATATTTATACATGTATATACATATGTGTGTGTTTATAGTTGTGTATGCATATATATGCATAGATACTCATACATGTATGTATAGGTAAGTATGTATGTATGTATGTATGTATGTATGTATGTATGTATGTATGTATGTATGTATGTATGTATGTATGGGTGGGTGGGTGGGCAGGGCGGTGGGGCGAAAGAGAGTGAGAAGCAGGGAAAGACTGAGGAACGATATACGAGATTTGTATTAGTGAGAAGTAGAGAGCTGTAAGCTCATGTACAAGATTGTAATATGAATATAAAATATATAAATATCTCATAAACCCATAAGATGTTTTAATGGCCCGTGCTTGGCTGCGGTTTTATGGCGTCGTTAAAAGGATGAGAGATAGATTTCTCCTCTGAGATCACACCAGTCTACCATAGTTAGACATCTCCAGATGACCTGCTGGCTACTGCAGACATATGGGAAATGGCTGTTTGTGGCGTGTCAGCCATTACAATAAACTTGTAATGTTTTTACGCCTGGTTTCTTGAGGTTGAGAAGAGCAACCGCTGTCGTGTTTGGACTGAGACCACCTTGTCCCTGTTTATTCAATCTCCAATTAAACAAGGGATTGATCAATGAAGTTGTCTCTATGTGCGACACTAGCTGATATAAAAAAAAACACATCCAAACCGCTCTGAAACCACACCGTGCTTCCTTAAAGAATCCAAGCGTAATTGATATAATGTAACACTATAGGTGTGTAAACGATGAAGGATAACATAAAGCCAATAACGATGAAGGACAGGTTTGCTTCTTCAGACCTGATCTCGGATTTAATACCGTCAACAACAAATAAACAAACGGATGTCACCCTGGAAGGTGGAGTGAGTACAGTATGCCCCGACAGCAATGTTCATATCTGAATGTGCAGTACTAGGTAGGGCTCAATATGTTATATCTATAGATCGCTCGTAGACAATCGTCCTGTAACTTAGGGACTTGTCTGATTTTATACATAACAACAGCAGCAACAGCAACAACAATGACAACAACGAATGATAATCACTACAAGATCCCAAAACTAACTGAATTCCTTATTGCTGACAATTTCCACTTTTGCACAATTAAAATTTGAAATATGTGGACCAGATATTTGTGGCTGAATTTCAGGGACAGACAGCTATGGAAGTTATACTTCTGAGGGTTTGAAATTCAAGAAAATACAAAATAGACAACCAGAATTAGAACCTTACAGGTCTTTTAAGGGCAGAGAGTCTAAGAAAACTAACGAATTACAGTGACTTCTACCGGTAACTAATTGCTTTGAATAAGAAATAATTCTGCGATCTCTGGCGTATCACACTATTTGCACTAAATTAATTACAATTCGTCTATAATTAACAACAACCTAATACTTGAGTGAATTGTATATCAAAACACATTTTATGGCAGGTTGAGAGAATTGATTTCATTAATGTAGCATTTATAAACAGGATGAACCCACACGAATGACAAATATTGACCTGCAAGAAAGTAGGGTCAGTTTTACACGGTATACATGGAAATTCCCATAATTTTAATCAATTTGGCATCGAGTCGTATTCGAGTAGATATGATCGTTGGACTGATACGGTGAATAAGTAACAATGGTACTACAGAGAAAAATATATTGACTGGCTGTAGCTTATTTGAACGGAAAATGTGCGTAAAAAGTCCATTATTGTAATCCACTCGGTAAGGCCTCCTCCGCCAAGTCAGGAACGGATGGAAATGTGCAAGCGATTAAAACAAATGAGAAGGAATAAAGACTTGACTTCCGCTCCAGTTATCACTGCCTCTTCATGCAAAATCTAAAACTTTTAAAAGTCTAAGCCTGTTCCGCGTTCGCATGTGGCATATATTTGTAAACCTTCAAATTCTTCTTTCTCCCTTCGTTTGTCCCCCTCTATCTCTCACTCTCCCTTTCACTCTGTCACTCTCTCTCTCTTTTTCTCTCTTTGTCTCCCTCTTTATCGATCTATCTATCTAATACTCTCTCCCTTGCACTTAGGAACGATATAAATAGATACATAAACACACACACAGATATACATATGTATATGTACATTATATAGAGGAAACTCAGACAATTTGTTTCTGTGTGGTCACAATTAAGCATCATTATTTGTCAAAACCTATATAAGTATATACATAATTCATAAACATACAGACGCATAAATACATAAAATACATCTATATACCTGCATATTCATACACATACACATACAAACACGCGAAGGCGTAGATATTACACATACATACATACATACATACATACATACATACATACATACATACGAGGTCTGATCAGTAAGTATCCGGACTGTTGACATAGTACACAGAGTGAAGCCGCTTGGCAAAGATTGACCTGGAACTCTGATGTGCA
>NW_021834875.1:0-7500 GCF_006345805.1 Octopus sinensis
AAGAACGACCCCCAGCACCAAAAAATGGCTTCCAAAAGTATCAGCCATCATTAGGAAAAGCAGTGTTCGCTTTGCTGGACATTGCTGTAAACGTATAAGGAGGAGCTGGTTTATGGACAGCTTACATTGGACACATCGAAATGGGCAAATTCGAATCGTTCGACCAATACAGCTTGCATTGATAAGTTAACAACAGGAATTATTATAAACCATCCAAGATAGGGATGGATGAAAGATCGAAGTCGTGCGAATTCCAGCAGACTCAGCTCCATGATGACGATGTAGAAGAAGAAGAAGAAGAAGAAGAAGAAGAAGAAGAAGAAGAAGAAGAAGAAGAAGAAGAAGATATGAATGATATGATGATGATGATGATGATGATGATGATGATGATGATGATGATGATGATGATGATGATGATGATGATGATGTTGTTGATGATGACGATGCAAAGGTAACAGTGTGTTACAGTCATTTAAATTCTGAACTTCACAAGCGATAATTGAGTGAGGGGCATCACGAGATGAAATAGACTTTACTTTAATGTTTGAAACTATTATCCTTGCATTTACCTCTGCAGCAGTTGAAGCGGGATTACGGATCCCAATCTTCTTAAGCTCTTTATAACTTTCATATGTATGAAGTCTCGCCTTGCACACTCGATTTTTGCACCTCCAGTAAATCTTCAATCCATCTGCATACTGCTTATTTTTTGTGTATATATAATTTTCTAGATCGACCACTTTGATTTTTCCTTTCTCTGAAGTTATGATCTATCAGGTAGTCATGTTGATGGGTAGGCGTATTGAATAAGTTTAATTGGATTTGTTTGAAAATCTTTGTTCGTAAACTGTTCAGCGCAGAAACTTAAAAGAGGTGGAGAGAGAGAGAGGGGGGTGTTTAAAGAAAGGAAAAGAATATATCTAAAACTGTCCAACAACAATTTTAGTTCTAAAGTGATTGTTCTAAACTTCCCCTCGAAAATCATATTTAAATGTATTTTGGGACGAATTGGCCAGCGAAGAATTAACCTGGGGCTGAACTGATCAACGACGAATTGATCGGGGACAAATTAACCGATGACGAAATAACCGGGGATGGATTGTCCTAGCACCCTTGCAACACAGGGGACCTCTCAAAGTACCCAAGATTCATGGTTAGAGTTTTCAACTGCACCACTACTATGTACGCGTTTGCTAAGATAGTAGTCTTATTTATAAAAGGGCTTAAAAGATTCATGATCGACTAAGAAATGAAATCTGAACCGAGACAGATCTTCAGCCATGCTGGTTAGTTTAATAATGTTGTAAGGCGGGTTGAACCATATTAATTTTTTTCAGCGACTAATAATTTTTCTCTAAAACAAATAATTGTGAAAAATAAACGTTTGGCGTTGCAAAAGTAGTTATTTTCAGAACTTCCGTTATTTTTCAAAATCTGATCTATAGGGAATAACAGTGCTTCTCCCACACGATATTCCCTGGCAAATATTACCAAATCACGGGCAGGGAAACACAGACATGCAAATAAGATAGATAGATAGATAGATAGATAGATAGATAGATAGATAGATAGATAGATAGATAGATAGATAGATAGATAGATTTTTTTAAATAACATAAAATAAATGAAAGTAAAGACACACGCACACACAGACATAAGCAAACAATATAAGAAAGAATAAGAAAATATGGCTGCCACACAGATAATAAAATATACGTTTTTTGATAAAACAACAAATGCACTTCTGAAAAGTGAATATATAATCTAAACGTTATCTAGTTTACAACCATTGCAAACACTTAAAAACCCCACTATTGAGGCCCCTTTATCTCCCAGAGGGTAAATAATGTAACTGCGAATAGCTATAAGGGTTGGAAAATACATATTTTTTGTTTTGTTATATTTTATTAGTTTTGTTTTTTGGTTGTCTTTTAGGTTGTTATTTTGATGAGTTTTCTAGGTGTTTTCATTTGCTGCTGTTGTTTTTTTTTTATAATTTATATATATATTTATAATTTTTTTTTTTTTATGTTAATGTTATTATTATTTTTTTTTTTTGCGGTGTTTATTTTGTATTTTGTTTCTGTTGTGTAAAGCTGTAAAACAAGATGATCTATAAGAATGGTTAATAGACGAAGATTCTTTAGGGAGAAGAGATGAATAGCTGAAGAAATAGATGAATGGAATTATATCAGTTATGAAGATAATGGCTTAAGAAAACAAGACACGCTCGTTTTGGGGGAGGTGTTTTTTTTTCCCCCCCACTTCATTTTTTTTTCTCTCTCTCTTCATTTCTGCTTTTCATTGCCATTGATGTTGTTGTTGTTATTGTTATTGTTGTTTTTTGGTTGTTGTTACTGCTACAGTTATTGATATTGTTTTTGTTCCTCTAGCTGACGTTGCTGTTGTTGTTGTTGTTGATAGTAGTGATGCTAACTTCGTTTGAACCGAACACGAGGCTAGCAAACTGCAAAGCATATGTAATGGCGGCCTGAATATAACAGTGATGTTTTATTCGAGAAATATGTTGTGTAAGACATACATGAAAATACACACACACACACACACACACACAAACAGACGCACAAAGATAAAGAGAAGAGAAGAGAGAGAGAGAGAGACAAGGAAAGGAGGAGGAACATAAATATATACGCTATAATATAAATACTTATGTATATTTAAATAAAAAAAAAACTTGTAGTGTGACTAACCAGACTTGTAAAGTAATTAACTTGTACATAGAAAATGCTAATGTTATAAGCAGAGTTATTATAAAACCCTCGTGCAATCTATTTATCTATATATATATATATGTGTGTGTGTGTGTGTGTGTGTGTGTGTGTGTGTGTGTGTGTGTATGTGTGTGTGTGTGTGTGTGTTTGTGCAGAGTGGGCCAAAAGTCACGAACGTGTTTCAATATTTAACAAGTTCTAAATCTTTTGCTTAAAATTTGCAGTATCCCAGTACCATAAACACACACACAGACACAGACACAGACACAGACACACACACACACAAACACACACACACACACAAACACACACACACACACGAACACACACACACACATATACACACACGTGTGTGTGTGTGTTTATAGGAAATAGATGCAATCTACGTGGGGAAAATCACATCTAAATAGAAAAATAATGTTTTTAAAAGTTTATTAAAATTTCATATCTTTTCCTGAGTTTTGGCCCACTCATTATGTATGTGTGTGTGTGCGTGGGGAAAGGGTGTTGTTTATGAATATATATATAGATTTCAAATTTTGGCACGAGGCCAGCAAATTCGAGTGGGGTGTTTAGTCGGTTACATCGACCTCAGTACTCAACTGGTACTTATTCTTGCGAGCTGGCAGTAACGTTAGCACGCCGGGCGAAATGCTTAGCAGTATTTCGTCTGCTGCTACGTTCTGAGTTCAAATTCCGCCGAGGTCGACTTTGCCTTTCATCCTTTCGGGGTCGATTAAATGAGTACCAGTTCGGCACTGGAGTCGATATAATCGACTTAATCCGTTTGTCTGTCCTTGTTTGTCCTCTCTGTGTTTAGCCCCTTGTGGGTAGTAAAGAAATAGATACTTATTCTTGCGAACCCGAAAATGGACCTCGATGGGATTTGAACTCAGAATGTAAACACGGACGAAATACTGCTAAGCATTTCCCCCGGCGTGCTAACGATTCTGTTAGGTCCCCGCCTTTGTGTAAATATATAATCGTTTCAAATTTAGGGGTGGGTGTAAAGTCGATTACATCGACACCAGTGCTTAACTGGTACTTATTTATTGAAAGGCCATGTCGACCGGAATTTGAACTCAGAACATAAATTCGAACCAAAAAACTGCTAACGATTCTGCCAGCACACAGCCTTTGTGTAAATATATATTTCTTTCTACTATAAGCACAATGCCTGAAATTTTGGAGGAGGGGTTAAGTCGATTACATTCTTTTTTTTTTTCTACTCTAGGCACAAGGCCCAAAATTTTGGGGAAGGGTGCCAGTCGATTAGATCGACCCCAGTACGCCACTGGTACTTTATCGACCCCGAAAGGATAAAAGGTAAAGTCGACCTCGGCGAAATTTGAACTCAGAACATAATGACAGACGAAATACCTATTTCTTTGCTACCCACAAGGGGCTAAACACTGAGAGGACAAACAAGGGCAGACAAACGGATTAAGTCGATTATATCGACCCCAGTGCGTAACTGGTACTTGTTTAATCGACCCCGAAAGGATGAAAGGCAAAGTCGAGCTCGGCGAAATTTGAACTCAGAACGTAGCGGCAGGCGAAATACCTATTTCTTTACTACCCACAAGGGGCTAAACATAGAGAGGACAAATAAGGACAGCTAAACGGATCAAGTCGATTATATCGATCCCAGTGCGCAACTGGTACTTATTTAATCGATCCCGAAAGGATGAAAGGCAAAGTCGACCTCAGCGGAATTTGAACTCAGGACATAACGGCAGACGAAATACCGCTAAGCATTTCGTCCGGCGTGCTAACGTTTCTGCCAGCTCGATTGTTTCTGTGTTTGTTCCCCACCTACCGCTTAACAACCGGTGTTGGTGTGTTTAGGTCCTCGTAACTTAGCGGTTCGGCACAAGAGAAAGAAACAGTAAGTATCAAGTTTAACAAAAAATAATTACTGGGGTTTATTCATTCGACTAAAAATTCTTCAGAGTGGTGCCCCAGCATGGTCGCAGTCAAATGACTGAAACAAGTAAAAGATAAAAGATAAATCGTCTGTGGGCGTTAACATGGTTGTGTGGTTAAGAAGCTCGCTTTGCAACTACTTGGTTCTGGGTTCAATTCCACTATGTGGAACTTTGGGCAAGCGCCTTTCTTCAGACCGACTAATTCCTTGTGAGGATATTTGCTAGGCAAAAAACCCGTCCTCTGTCAGGCAACCGGTATTGTTTTCTTTTTACATCATTGTAACTTAACAAATCGGCAAATGAACTCGATAGAATAACTACCAAACCTAGCCCCAGATGGACCAATATCTTGTGAATGAATTTGGCCGAAGGAACCCCTTCCCACTGCTTAGTTAGTACCCGGTATGCGTTTTACATCCCCGTAACTTAGCAGTCCATCAAATGAGTACGATAGAATAAATACCAGACGTAATAAGATAAGTACTGCCTGTCAATTTCTGCGACTAAACCCTTGAAGGCTGTGCTGCAGCATGGCCGCAGTAAAAGATAAATAAGTAAAAGATAAAACATAAAAAGATAAGACCCCAGCCTTATTTTCTTGGAGACACTTGAAGATTGTTGTATTGTTGTTTATTCTGCTACACTTCTAAAGGCGAGATTCAAGCATGGATGAGTAATACGATTCAGGATATAACTAAAAATAAAATGCAGAACATATTTGATAAACAAAGTGATTTGATTAGATATCCAATACAATTCAGGATATAACTGCTGAAAAACGAATTTCTAGAGCTGAGGATATCGTCATAATTTGTATACGTAATGACGACAGCGGACATGTTAAAAATTTAACAAAATGAATTTATTTGGTTGTCCGGAGTTCGTGCCGATTTTTAAAACAAAAAGGTCAATAAATACTTGCCATTACGTCTTTAATCAACCAAATATGAACCATTTTGTAGCACAATGCGTCTCCATCTTTCCTTTAACTTGAAAATACTCTCTTCCCAGAACTGAGCTGGTTTCATGGCAAAGAATTCATCAAGGTATCTTTTTACGTCAACCAAGGAATTGAAATTCTTACTATTAAGACTATTCTGCAGAGACCTGAATAAATGGAAATCCGAAGGAACAATATCTGGCGAATATTGATGGTGGGGTAACACATCCCAGCCGAGCTGCAGCAATTTTTGTCTGGTTCCCAAATCATCAAGTGCCGAAAATGAACTTTCTTATCTTCCATTTTAAAGGGTTACAGAATTAACACAGGCTATAGGAACATAAATCTTCATCCACGAAAAGATAGCTTGAACTGTGCTCTAAATGGAGATGTAGTCAAATCCTATTTTATGGATTCAACCATGTTCTAAAACAAGTCGAAAGGTAAGCTACTATAAATTGGCAAGAACTTTCCGGACAGCCCAATATTTTAACATGTAATAAATTTTATAACTTAGTCTTGTTAGAGATTAATTAACTGGTACTTCGTCGCTTACAACGTCAAGGCTTCCAGTTGATTCGATCAGCGGAACAGTCTCCTCGTGAAGTTAACGTACAAGTGGCCGAGCGTTCCACAAGCACGATTACCCTTAACGTAGTTCTCGGGGAGATTCATTGTGACACAGAATGTGACAAGGCTGGCCCTTTGAAATACAGGTACTACTCATTTTTGCCAGCTGAGTGGATTAGAGCAACATAAGATAAAGAGTCTTACCTGATGACACAACGCGCTGCAAGGATCGAACTCCCAACTTTACGATCCTGGGCCAAGTATCGTGAGCCTAACCACTAGGCCACGCGCCTTCACTGTTACAGATTAACCCTGCCGTAGATAGAACTGCAATTATTTTAATATATATTTACAAAAAAAGGCGGCGAGCTGGCAGAATCGTTAACATGTCGGGCAAAATGCTTAGCGGTATTTCGTCTGTCGCTACGTTGTGAGTTCAAATTCCGCCGAGGTCGACTTTGCCTTTCATCCTTTCGAGGTCGATTAAATAAGAACCAGTGACGCACTAGGTCGATATAATCGACTTGATCCGTTTGTCTGTCCTTGTTTGTCCCCTCTGTCTTTAGCCCCTTGTGGGTAGTAAAGAAATAGGTACCTCGTCATATGTATGCATATATATGTGTACACACACACACACACACAATTTGTGAATGTATGTGTGTGTCACTTTTTGTCTGTGCTTGTCGCTCGCCTCATAATCCCTTAACAACCGGTATTGGTTTGTTTACGTTCCCGTAACTTAACGGTTTGGCAAAAAAGATTTAACAAATATATATATATATATATATATTATATATATATATATATATATATATATATATATATAATTATATATAAACTTAGATAAACTTAGATAAACTTAAGATTGGTCCAGGCCATGTCTAACTTAATAGCACCACCTGATAGGATTATTCGAATCCTGTTTAAGTCAAGTTTTGTTCAAGTAGTGAGTTCTTCTTGGGTGAGTTGTCAAGTTGTTTTGTTCAAGTAGTGAGTTCTTGTTGGGTATATATATATATATATATAATAGGTGTGGATTTGTTTGACCAAAACCCTCTCAAGGTTGTTTTCTAACAACAGAAACAAATAAAAGATATACAAACTCCAAAAGTTATTTTTTAAAAATACATCTTAATTTTGTTAGATTGGTTACCTTTGAACAACTTTCCTTCAAATATAACATGTAATTCGTTTGTTCAATAGAGGAATAAATAACCGTCAAATTTGGAAGAAGCAGACGAGATTTTTTTTCTTCCCAAAACAAAAACGACAGAAGAAAGGATAATTCATGACGGTGTATGATGGGAAGGGGGGAGAAATCAGGTCTTTG
>NW_021834875.1:17500-20000 GCF_006345805.1 Octopus sinensis
CCACAAATAAAAAAAAAACCACCACACTAACACCACCACCTACACCAACGATAACGACAGCGCAAACAACTACAAGAACAGCCACAACACCGCAAACAATGACAATAACAACAACACACACAACTACAATAGCAACAACACCAAGAACAACAACAACAATAACAACAATACCGCAACCGAATACAATAACAACAATCATCATCATTGCCATCGATATCACCAACATCATCAATAGTTTCGCCGCCACCATCACCACCATCATCATTATCATCGTCATCATCATCGTCATCATCGTCATCGTCGTCATCGTCATCATCATCATCATCACCAGCAACACCAACCACTTTAACATCCAATTTGCAACGGGCTCGTCCAATTTGCAAGAAATAGCAGCTAAATTAACCCTTCCGCTAGTACTACAACTACAACATAACTACTTCTACTACTGCTACCCGACGTCAACTTTTAACGAACACCACACGAGTTCTTGTGGTGTTGCTGCTGCTGCTGCTACTACTACTACCACCGCAATCACCACCACAACCACAACCACAACCACCATCACCACAACTACCACCATCACAACCACCATCACAACCACCATAACCACAACCACCACCATCACCACAACCACCATCACCACCACAACCACCACCACCGCAATCACCACCATCACAACAACCACCACCACAACCACCACCGCAATCACCACCACAACCACCTCCACTGCAATCACCACCACCAACAACCACCTCCACCACCAACAACACTACCACCCCAACCACAACCACCACCGCCACAACCACCTCCACCACCACAACCACCACCACCACCACAACCACCACCACCGCCTCCACCACCACCACCACAACCACCATCACTACTACATCCACCACCGCAATCACAACCACCACAACCACCACCATCACCACAACCACCATCACCACTACAACCACCACCACAACCATCACCACCACAATCACCACCATCACAACAACCACCACCACAACCACCACCGCAATCACCACCACAACCACCTCCACCACCACCACCACCACCACCACCACCACCACCACAACCACAATCACTACTACATCCACCACCGCAATCACAACCACCACAACCACCACCATCACCACAACCACCATCACCACTACAACCACCACCACAACCACCACCACCACAATCACCACCATCACAACAACCACCACCACAACCACCACAACCACCACCGCAATCACCACCACAACCACCTCCACCACCACCAACACTACCACCCCAACCACAACCACCACCGCCACAACCACCTCCACCACCACCACCACCACCACCACATCCACCACCGCAATCACCACCACCACCACGTGAGCTGCCGTCTCCATCATCCCTACCACCACCATCATCACCAAGACCATCACCGCTACCACCATCATCACCACCATCACCACCACCACCATCATCATCATCATCATCTTCATCAGCATCATCACCACCACCATCATCATCATCATCATCATCTTCATCAGCATCATCATCACCACCATCATCATCAACACGATCAACCCCGTTACCATTATCACCACCATCACCACGACTACTATTACTACTACCCTCACTAATGCTAATACTAACACTAGCACCATTCTATTAGTCCAATCGATATTTCTCCATATTCATCTGATCGATTTTTTTTTTTCATATCCTAGGCATTAGTCAATTTATTTATCTAGTCATATTTTATACATTGGTTCTGTCTGTCTTTCCTTTATATCGATTTCTCCCTGACTAACAACTTAAGCACATGCAATCTTACACACATGGAGTACGCTCATGGAGCATACACACATGGAGCATACACATACACATGGAGCAAACACATGCAATTGTTCGTTCGTACACACGTTCTCGCAGGCCGTTCTGTCTCATTTGCTTTTTCTCTTACTTTCTCATTTTCTCTCTCTCTCTCTCTTTCTCTCTCTCTCTTTCTCTTTCTTTCTCTCTCTCTCTCTCTCTCTCTCTCTCTCACACACACTGTTCTTATCTGTCTATCTATCTATCTATCTATCTATCTATCTATCTATCTATCTATCTATCTATCTATCTATTTATCTACTTATCTATCTATCTATCTATCTATCGCATTTGCTTTTTCTCTTCCTCTTTACCTACATATATATCTACATCGATATGTATGTAGGTAGATAGATAGATAGACAGACAGACAGACAGATAGATAGATAGATAGATAGATAGATAGATAGATAGATAGATAGATAGATAGATAGATAGATAGATAGATAGATAGATATACACGCATATACATACAAACATACATACATACACACATACATACATATATAAATACGCACATATACATATACCCATACATACTCACACGCACACATCCATCCATACATACATATATACATCCATCCATCCATCCACCCATACATATATGCCATCGCGATTCCCCACATAAATGCAAGGCATGTAATGCGTT
>NW_021834875.1:22500-32500 GCF_006345805.1 Octopus sinensis
AATCTACCTGGGTTTGCCGACCCCTGATCTCAAATAAACCATTTCCGAAGATACAGAAGAATACTCTTGATTCAGGCCGACCTGAAGCTGTTATGTTTCTTCAGTTTTAGGCTTTTGGAGACATAAAACTGGTCATCTGACTTCAGGGCACAAAAAATAAATCATTTCTGAAAATACGAAGCAACCATATCTGGAATACATCTGATTATAAATCTCTTAGGTCAGGCTGAACTGCGGTTAAATTACAATAGACGTATCCATAACAATGAAATCACAGACATATTGTATCATTTAAATATTTGAAAAACCAATCACATCAGCAGGGAAATTCTATACGACTAAAATGATTTCAGAAAGGTTTTTCTTTTTTTTTTAATTGAAAATGTTGTTTCAAAGAGAATAATCTTCCTTTGCCTGCCGAAAATTGCATTGCATACAATGAGTAGCAATCAATTCCGTCAATACTGAAAGAAGGTACTGAAGGTTACCCCTGTGACATATAATAACTGATGGTGGTGGTGGTGGTGGTAGCAGCAGCGATGGCGGTTGTGCTGTTGTCGATGTCCTTGGCGTCATTGCTGTTGTCTTTGTTTATAACCCGAATTATATTGTCCAGATTCTGTTCGCCTTTTTAAAACGGCGTAGTTTCATTTGAGAGAGACGGAGGTAACATATATATACTAGCAGTATCGCCCGGCGTTTGCTCGGGTTTGTTTCGACCCGCTGGAATTGTAATTTTGAAAAGTAAAAATTTTGTGAACATTTTTCTGGTCGAAATACACCGAAAGTGGCGACACAGCAGTGAAAAATCGTAAAAAATAGGGATTTTCATAGAAAAAAAGCATCTTTTTGATGTGTAAATAATTTTTGGTGTGTTAAACATGGTCCGATTTGATTTTATGTTCTACGGAAGGAAGAGCAACCCTTCTTCTACCATACTCTCAATTTTGGTCAATTGCGCCGCAGGGTCTCGGAGGAGATAGTGTTAGTTGAAGGTTACCATTGTAGGGGCCTGAGTAACAACCTCGCGGATTACAGATAAATGAATTAATTACTATTTTACAGAAAAATTAAATAATTCTTGAAATTAATTAATATAATATTTTTTGAACAAAGTAAATAATTTTTAAAACTTAAATAATAATTTTTTTTACACAAACGCGAACGGGGAAAGGGGGTGGCGAATTCGATTTACATACCTAAATTTTTTCTTTTTCATGACATTGTAGCAAAATAGTAGTGAATTATATAAATACCAGCAGTACATTTTTTTTCTGGGGTATTTTTTTTCAACTCGTCACATATTTGCCCCTTTCAATTTAAACAAAGTCTTAATTAAGCAATTACGGCAGCTAGCAATGGTTTCAATACAGGCGTGACATCTGTATCTCAATTGTTCAAAACCCTTCGAATATTTTCGCACGTGATGATATCATAGTGAAAACTTCAGTTATTCTGTCTTTCACTCTGTCTGTCTCTTTACACACACTAACAAAGCACTTCACTTACACAACCACACTTTCTGTGTCGCACAACCCATCAAACACACACACACACACCACACACAACACACACACTCACGCACCGCACACATGTACATCAATGCTTTCGGAGTGAAATGTAAAATATTGAGTTTTCTCGAATTTTGTCTTAATTGGGGGTGAAATTGAAAGAATATATATATGGCATGAGCGAATGGAGTACTTTGAAAAATCTTAGGTAAATTCTAATTGAAGAAATGTGTGTGAGGAGTAATCGTTATGTATTTATTTGTGTTCTGTTGCTGTGTTTTTTTTATTTTTTGAGTAGTGGTTTAAATACTTTCAGTTTAGTCTTCCTCAAATCACTCTGTCGCTATTACTTTCATTTTATTCGTTGCACAATGTGTGTGTGCGTTTGCGTGTGCTGTAAACCAGACTAAGAAAAGCATTTGACATACACACCAGAATGTGAGTTTTCTGTAAATTTTGCTTAATTGGAGTTTAAATTTTAAAAACTGGACCTGGCATGACCCGATGCATTCTACTCTTAAAAATACTAGGTAAATTGTAATTGAAGAAATCCTATATTGTAGATTTGTATAACTGACAAAGGGAGGCAGATAAAATCTGCCTTTTATAATAAGAGATTCTAACGGGTCTGGCAAACGTGTAGAAGCTTCCATATTTTGCACGTAATATCAGCAGCTGTGTTACCCTGAACTTTATGACGAGTTCTGCATATTTTATGTGCGCTGGGATTTTACGAGTGTGTTCAACGGTGGAATGCGTGTTGTTGGGGTATTTAACATCACACATTTCCTTAATCTGCTGCTTCAGGTATCTAAAAGAAATCTAATTTATGATATAACTCTCAATTAAGATACGATTACCAGATATATTTCATACTCCATAGAAAGCAGGACAGCTGTTAAAATACTCTGTATTATGTCTTATCCAGTATATTTAACTGGCACTCCGTCGGTTTCGACGAAGCGTGTTCCAGTTGATCCGATCATTCGTGAAATTAACGTGCAAGCGGCTGAATACTCCATAAACGTAAGTCTCGGGGAGATTCGGAGTGATACAGAATGCGACAAGGCTGGCCCTTTTGAATTACAGGTTTGTTGTTTGTTCCTTCTCGAGCAATGCCTGGCTCATAGGGCTGGTTTCCCGGTTTCCTCGGCGTATAGGTTCCCCACCTGGACGGGACGCCGGTCCGTCGCAGGTGAGCTGCAAGATGCAGGAGGAAAGAGTGAGAGAAAGTTGTGGCAAAAGAGTCAGCAGAAGTTCACCATTACCTTCTGCCGGAACCGCTTGGAGCTTAGGTGTTTCGCTCATAAACACACACATCGCCCGGTCTGAGATTCGAACCCACGATCCCTCGACCGCGAATCCGCTGCTCTAACCACTAGGCCACGTGCCTCCACTTTTGAATTACAGGTATAATTCATTTTTTTTTTTGCTAGCTAAGTAGACCAGAGCAACGTAAAATGAAATACCTTGTTCAACGACACAACGCGATGCAAGGAATCGAACTCACAACCATACGATCGTGAGTCGACTTCCCCGACCACTAAGTCACGCGCCTACATATCCTGTATTTCTTTTCTTCTATTTCTTTTATTTGCTTCAGCCATTTCACTGCAGTCATGCTGGTGCACCGCCTTTAGTCGAAGAAATCGACCCCAGGACTTACTCTTCGTAAGCCTGGTATTTATTCTATCGGTCATTTTTGTCGAACCACTAAGTTACGGGGACGTAAGCAAACAAGCATCTGTTGTCAAGCGATGGTAGGGGGACAAACACACATACACACAAATATATACGTATGTATATATACATATATTCTTTTATTCTTCTAAAAATACTCTAGTAAACACGGTTATAGAGCGAGCATACAGATGTAAGCATTGGCAAAAACATACATTTAGTGCATATAAGTAGTCTCTATCATTATATATAATTTAAACTTTAATTTCCTTTATATTTAACATTCACTATTAATATCCCTACTCTTTCTGTTAGCTACTTATGACGTTATATCATATAACGTTTTTTTTAAACAATATTAATAGCGTTCTGTCTATCGCTATACAAATCCATCATTTTTTGCTAAAATGTCTTATTGACGAGTTTCGTTTTTTTCACTTTCCTGAGGAGAAGATTGTATTGTTTATACCATTTATTCTTTTGAATAGTATCAGTGGAATTTTCGAAATATGTGTCGAAAGTAAAAATATCTGATTACACCTGCGTTAACTCCATTTTTTATTCATAATATTCAAAATATTCAACGTAAACACGAAGTTTCTACCTTATAAACAAGGAGTTACAACACCTTTACTTGTGAGATTTTTGCTGCCCGGGTAACTATTTATTTATTTTTCCGTGTTAACTGTTAACAAGGTAAAAATACACTCATCTATTTATATATATATATATATACATATATATATACATACCTTCATATGTATGTATGTATGTGTGTGTGTGTATGAGTCTGTCTTTGTCCCCCACCCCCACCACTTTAGCGGTTCGGCAAAAGAGAACCGGTAGAATAAGTACCAAACTTTAAAAATAGTACTGGGTCGATTCTTTTGACTAAACATTCTTCTAGGCTGTGCTCCAGCATGGCTGCCATTTAATGACTGAAACAAGTAAGAGATAAAACCTAATATATATATATGTATATATATATATATGTGTGGTGTGTGTATGTGTGTGGTGTGTGTGTGTGTGTGTGTGTACACACACACCATCCTCATCTAAATATTTCTTGGTTACTATTATCGTTCTGTTATAAGACGTGTTTATCTGCTTGTTTAATCATTTTCTCTTCGCTGACACTTAATAGACAGACAGACAGACAGATAGATAGATAGATAGATAGATAGATAGATAGATAGATAGATAGATAGATAGATAGATAGATAGATAAAAGCAATTTTTTTTTAATGGCCTTCACTTCGATGTCTATCGTTAATTGTAGCGCCCTCTAGGGAGGAGAAGCGGTAATGGAACTAATATTCAGCGCTAATACACATTGGTCTCGCATAAGTCAAGTTCATATTTGTTTTCCCTTAAGAACTGTCAAGAACAGTTAACGATTTTGATTGCTTTGGCTACTCCCAGGCTGAACGTTTAGCATGATCTAACCGTAATTGTAACACAATTTTTATTGGCTTTAATCATTTTAATCAGAAAGTTAACAGCAAAAACGTTAGTCTGCGTCCATTGCCTGATTCGTTTCATTGTTTCCTTGTCGTTTCAATTATATCAATAAGAAGAGAAATGAAATTCGAACGAACGTTTGTGTATTTGATAATTGAAGTCATTATTGCAGAGTGTATAATAGTAAAGAGTGAAAATATAGCTTATTTGTTACTCTTTCAAAGGCGGCGAGCTGACAGAGAATCGTTAGCACGCCGGGTGAAATGCTTTGCGGTATTTCGTCTGCCGTTACGTTCTGAAATCAAATTATGCCAAGATCGATTTTGCCTTTCATCCTTTCGGGATCGATAAACTAAGTACCAGTTACACACTGGTGTCGATCTAATCGACTTAATCCGTTTGTCTGTCCTTGTTTGTCCCCTCTGCGTTTAGCCTCTTGTGGGTAGTAAAGAAATAGAAATAGGTATTTCGTCTGCCGCTCCGTTCTGAGTTCAAATTCCGCCGAGGTCGACTTTGCCTTTCATCCTTTCGGGGTCGATAAATTAAGTACCAGTTACGCACTGGTGTCGATCTAATCGACTTAATCCTTTGTCTGTCCTTGTTTGTCCCCTCTGCATTTTGCCCCTTGTGGGTAGTAAAGAAATAGAAATAGGTATTTCGTCTGCCGCTCCGTTCTGAGTTCAAATTCCGCCGAGGTCGACTTTGCCTTTCATCCTTTCGGGGTCGATAAATTAAGTACCAGTTACGCACTGGGGTCGATCTAATCGACTTAATCCTTTGTCTGTCCTTGTTTGTCCCCTCTGCGTTTAGCCCCTTGTGGGTAGTAAAGAAATAGAAATAGGTATTTCGTCTGCCGCTCCGTTCTGAGTTCAAACTCCGCCAAGGTCGACTTTTAATCCGTTCGGGGTCGATTAAATAAGTACCAATTACGCACTGGGGTCGATATAATCGACTTAATTCGTTTGTCTGTCGTTGTTTGTCCTTTCTGTGTTTAGCTCCTTGTGGATAGTAAAGAAATAGGTATTTCGTCTGCCGTTACGTTGAGTTCAAATTCCGCCGTGGTCGACTTTGCCTTTCATCCTTTCGGGGTCGATAAATTAAGTTCCAGTTACACACTGGGGGTCGATATAATTGACTTAATCCGTTTGTCTGTCCTTGTTTGTCCTTTCTGTGTTTAGCCCCTTGTGGGTAGTAAAGAAATAGGTAGTAAAGAAATAAGTATTTCGTCTGTCCTTACGTTCCGAGTTCAAATTCCGCTGAGGTCGACTTTGTCTTTCATCCTTTTGGGTTTGATCAAATTAGTGCCAGTTGAGCACTGGGGTTGAAATAACCGACTTGTCTATTCTTGAGTAAGAGTATAAAAACTGCACTTCTCTGCAAGCCATGTCGAGCTAGTTCGGCAGTTTAGGCTCATCACACCAATATGATTTCAAGCTCAAAGCCATGGCTTCTACATTGGGTTATGGTAGGTGAAGAGAACATACTGAGACCTTCGCCCTGCAGAAGACTGAACATACACAATGCAATCCAGTCCAAATGCTATTTTACACTTTTACTGGTTTTAGTCGCTAAACAACGGCCATGCTAGAGAGCACCTTCTAGGGCTTTGGTCTCTTATATCGACCCCACCTCAAGTGCTTATTTACGTCTGGTACTTATTTTATCGATTCCTATTTGTCGGAATACTTAGTTATAGGACATGGGAAGACGCTCCACTGGACACACTTACCATCGTTGTGATAATTATGTAATTGTATAATGTATATATAAATATATATGTAGGTATGTGCATATATGTATGTATGCATATATTTATATATTATTTATATTATTATTATATATACATACATAGATAAATATATGTTTATAAACGTATATATATACATATGCATATGCGTACATAACCTGCTTTACTTGTTTACTTTTGTTATGACAGCCCATCTAAGGTGACAACAGCGTGTATATATATAAAATATGACCGCGTGTGTACCGTTGGCGATTCTTTTCCTCCGTCTTCCCTTCTCTGGATCTTTCCTTTTCCTATGTTTCTGACGAAGAGCTCCGCTCGAAACGTTAAATCCTCCTTCTTCCCTTCCTCCCTGAGCGTCCAATAATACTATATTTGTTCCACGTCCTCGCGTTGTTGTGTTTTCTCTTTGTGTTTTCTTGTTTAGATAACTATATATATATATATATATATATATATAGGCGCAGGAGTGGCTGTGTAGTAAGTAGCTTGCTTACCAACCACACGGTTCCGGGTTCAGTCCCACTACGTGGCACCTCGGGAAAGTGTCTTCTACTATAGCCTCGGGCCGACCAAAGCCTTGTGAGTGGATTTGGTAGACGGAAACTGAAAGAAGCCTGACGTATATATATGTATGTGTGTGTGTGTGTGTGTTTGTGTGTCTGTGTTTGTCCCCCCAACATCGCTTGACAACCGATGCTTGTATGTTTACGTCCCGGTTACTTAGCGGTTCGGCAAAAGAGACCGATAAAATAAGTACTAGGCTTACAAAGAATAAGTCCTGGGGTCGATTTGCTCGACTAAAAGGCGGTGCTCCAGCATGGCCGCGGTCAAATGACTGAAACAAGTAAAAGAGTAAAGAGTATACATACATAAATATATGTTTATATACGTATATATATACATATGCATATGCCTACAGAAACTGCTTTACTTGTTTACTTTTGTTATGACAGCCCATCTAAGGTGACAACAGCGTGTGTATATATATATATTTGTATGTATATGTATGTATGTATACACACACAAATATATATATATATGTATATGTATATATATATATATATATGCATGTTTATATGAATGCATGCATGTATGTATGCATGTATTTACATATGTGTAAACACATAAACATTTATCTTCATTTATTAATGTATGTTGATGCTTGCCTACAGTCATCCATCCTAATATACTGACATGTCAAACACACAAACATTAATATACATTAATCAAGTGAGCGAGTGTGTGTGTGTGTGTATGTGTGTGCATGTGTGTGTGTGTGTGCTTGACATATGAATACATATCTGGATAAATGCACGTATGCATGAACGTATGTATGTATATATATATAGCAATATTTTCCTGTATTCGTATTAATATAAATGTTAAACGTGAACTCATTCCGCGTCTTGTGCCGGGTAGGCAGTATCTTCGTAATGTTTATACAACTGATATGAATCCAAGATATATGGAAGGAGGAACGAATTAACACTGTAAACAACAACTACACCAGCAGATATAACACCATCGACAAGAGCAACAACAACAACAACAACAACAGCAGCAACAACAACAACAACAGCAGCAGCAGCGACAACAACAGCTACAACCAAAAATCGTCTGTAATGCGCCTACAGCCCGCCTATATGTCTCTGCTCGCAATACGATTCATTGACAGTCAAGCGTACACAACGCTACACACACATACAAAACACACACACACAAACACGTAGATACTAGCCTGTATCAGTATACATTAATGTTGTCTAACTTAATTGGCCATTTGCAAAACCAATATCTTCAGTCATGTAACGAGACGCCAGCCTCTCATCATGGCTGCATCAGAGCGATCCCGCCCGTTGACTTCCGGTTGTTGAGTTCCTTTCAAAAACAGACGCGCGTGACAAAAACGAGTCGAAAACGCAGTCGGTAATTTCTTTCTCATTGCTTTCGAACTAGTTACAGCAGCGAGAGACGATCGTCTAAACAACAAACCTTGTTAAAGAAGCTGTGAGAACAGAGAGACAGTAAATATGATCGGTGGTTATATATATGCAACCGGAAGGTGTTGCCCGTTGAAGGTGTTATTACCAATAAGAGATTGCAAAAATAGATGGAAACGTAGAATGTAGATAGATAGATAGATAGATAGATAGATAGATAGATAGATAGATAGATAGATAGATAGATAGACAGACAGACAGAGAGACAGACAGACAGACAGACAGACAGACAGACAGACAGACAGACAGATAGATAGATAGATAGATAGATAGATGATAGATAGATAGATAGATAGATAGATAAAAAAAACCTCTATGAATATCATGAATATAACATAACAGGCGATACGTATTAAGTAAGGAAAGAAAGGAAGAAAGAAAGAAAGAAAGGAAGGAAAACGAGAGAAGATATAGGAGAGAAGAAACAAAAATGGTGAAAAGCAATGGGAGAGGTAAAGAGGAAGGGAGACAACTAACGTATAGGTCATATTCTAGTTTTGCCTTCGCTTTTGTTGTTATTGAAAAGAAAAACACCCCATAAACACAGCGTACGTCCAAGATATCTTGTTAGCAAGAAGGCGTTGTTAGTTACAGTTGATTTCCTTAATTATTCGTGTGGAGATGACAGGAATATAAATTTGTTTCTTTACATTCTCCAGTCACACCAAATTTGTTCCCCATTCGTTCGCTGGCAGTTATTTTGTTATATTTTTGTTTAATTTTTTTTTTTGTTTTTCTTATTTCTTTATTAAGAGGTGGATGTAAGTGTTGTTATATTTTTTTTTCTTTTAATTTTTAATTTATATTTTTATTTATTTATTTATTTATTTATTTTTATTTATATTATTTACATGCGGTGTGCGTGTTGCTGGTTTTGCTGAGCTAAACCCTTCTCTAAGCATGGATCGAATTAGGAAAGTAAACAAACTTGTCTCCTTGTTTGTTTATATTATGTATAGCC
Organism: Octopus sinensis; assembly: GCF_006345805.1. NCBI lineage: Eukaryota > Metazoa > Mollusca > Cephalopoda > Octopoda > Octopodidae > Octopus > Octopus sinensis. The sequence continues at coordinate 31,864 of NW_021834875.1, forward strand.
ATAAGCTATATTCAACACACACACACACACACACACATACACACTCACAAATGCACATACATATAATTACATATGTATATATATATAATATATTGGTGTGTGTATATATATATATATATATATATATATATACATACATATTTATATATATGTGTGTGTATATATATATGTATATGTATATATATATATGTATATGTATATATATATATTATGTACATATGTATATATATATTATATATGTACATATGTATTATATGTACATATGTATATATATATATACATATGTACATATAATATATATATACATATACATATATATATATATATACACACATATATATTTATATATATATATGTATATATGTATATATATATATATAATTATATAATTATATGTAAAAGTATAAAGAAGTGTACATATATTTATACATGTACACACGCACGCACATACACGTGTGTGTATGTTGGTGTGTATATGCTTCTGTGTGTGTGTGTTTGTGTGTGTGTTTTTGTGTGTGTGTGTGTCAGTGTGCTGAGTGTATACAAAAAGAATAAGAGGAACGTACACATAGATACACGATCACAGTAGAATAATACCAGAATGCAAAAACATACGCTGTACACATATATATAAATT
>NW_021834875.1:40000-45000 GCF_006345805.1 Octopus sinensis
AATTATGTATATGTGAATGTGTGTGTGAATGTATTACGACAGATAGTATCCATGATGTCGATAGGGTCGGGGAAAACGTAAAGGCGGAAGGAAGTGTAGGAGGCGATTGAGAAAAAGAAAAGGGAAGAGGTGAGCAGAAGAGGGGAGGAGGGGACGAGGAAGAGGAAGAGGAGTTGTGCAAAGGATGAATAGGAGGAGAACGTGTTGATTATTCCGGAATGCGTAGATTAGTACGGAAGAGAAGTGACATAGGAGTAAGAAATAGCGAGATAACTACAATGATTTCGTATCAATGACGGCGGGTGGTTTAGTCGGGTATTGTAAGACAGAAAGGACGACTTTTTGACATGCCAAATGCTGTTTGTTTTGGGGGGGAGATGATGAGGTGTTGGTGGAGCTGGTGGTGGTGGCGGTGGCGGCGGTGGTGGCGGTGGTGGTGGTAGTGGTGGCGGTGGTGGGGCAGAGGGAAGGCGGTGGAGTTAAGTAAGGGTGGGGGTGTAGTGTTTAAAAAAGATAAATTACGTGACAACATCATTATTGGTGGAGGTGGTGGTGGTGGTGGTGGTGTAGTGGTGGTGGTCGTGGTGGTGGTCGTGATGGTGGTCGTGGTCGTCGTGGTCGTCGTGGTCGTGGTGGTGGTGGTCGTGGTGGTGGTGGTAACGGTGGTGGTGGTCGTCGTGATGGTGGTGGTCGTGGTGACGGTGGTGGTGGTCGTGGTGACGGTGGTGGTGGTCGTGGTCGTGGTGGTGGTGGTATGGTGGTCGTGGTGACGGTGGTGGTGGTCGTGGTCGTGGTCGTCGTGTGGTCGTCGTGGTCGTCGTGGTGGTAGTAGTGGTCGTGGTCGTGGTGATGGTGGTCGTGGTGGTCGTGGTGGTGGTAGTAGTGGTGGTGGTAGTGGTGGTGGTTGTGGTGGTGTGGTGGTGTGGTGGCGCGCCTTTGTGCTGTTGTTGCTCTTTTATACTTATTGTTGTTGAAGATGATGATCTTATATATATATATATATATATATATATAGAGAGAGAGAGAGAGAGAGAATGAGAGAGAGAGAGAATGAGAGAGAGAGAGAATGAGAGAGAAAGAGAATGAGAGAGAGAGACAGCTTCCCAACCACATGGTTCCGGGTTCAGTCCCACTACGTGACGCCTTGGCCAAGTGTCTTCTTCTATAGCCTCGGCCAGGCCAAAGCCTTGTGAGAGGATTTGGTAGACGGAAACTGAAAGAAGCCTGTCGTATATATATGTGTGTGTATTTGTGTGTTTGTGTTTCTTCCCCACCACCATCGCATGACAACCGATGCTGGTGTGTTTATGTCTCCGTAGTATAGCGGTTCGGCAAAAGAGAGCGATAGAATAAATACTAGGCCTACAGAGAATAAGTCCTGGGGTCGATTTGTTTGACTAAAGGCGGTGCTCCAGCGTGGCCGCAGTGAAAATGACTGAAGCAAGTAAAAGAAACAAAGGTGATTGTAAAATAGGTCATTAGTAAATAACATTCTTTAATCGTAGCACACACACATACATACATGTACATATACACATACATGCATACAAGCATATACATACATACAAGCATACATACATACACACGCACACATACATACATACATACATACATACATACATACATACATCTACCTACATGCATACATACATACATACACATACATACATACATACATACTATACATCATACATGCATACATACACACGTATATACATACATCACACATATATACGCACACAATACATACATCCATACATACATACTACATACATACATACATACATCCATGCATACATAACATACACACGTTATACTACATACACACATATTACATACACACACATACATAACATACTACATACATACATACATACATACATACATACATACATGCTCCACATATAAAATGCATACATACTTATATACGTACATACATACATACACATGTACGCAAACACACATATCTTAATATATAAAATCCGTTCTGTCTGTTGTCTGTCTGTTTGTGCGCTTATAACTCGAGTATTGTTCATCCGATCGCGCTGAAATTTTAAACATGGATACATGATAAATATGTGTCTGTGTGGTAGGAAACTTGCTTCCTGACTGCATGGTTCCGGGTTCAGTCCCACTGGGTGGTGTGCCTTGGGCAGGCGTCTTCTTCTAAAGCCTCGGACAGACTAAAAGCCCCATGAGTGGATTTGGCAGACGGAAATTGAAAGAAGCTCAATCTAGAAATAAATTTCAAAATAGTTAGTTCCAAGGTGAGAATATATACATACGCATGTGTGTGTGTGTAAGTAAATATGTGTGTGTGGTATATATACATACATATATATATATATATATATATATATATATATATATATATATTATATATATATATATGTATGTAAAATAATAGTTATCGCCATACTAATATGGCATTCTTATAAAAATAAGAAAAAAGCTGTCCGCTTATTAGCTCCATGAGGCCATCGCCTTAAGTTAGCTATTTGATACACAAACTGTATCCATATAACCTTCGAACAAGGGAGGTCAGTCGCTCCACACTACTTGACCGGCAGCTACAGACGCGTTTCGGGGTATTGCCCCTTTTCAATGCAGCGTAGCCAGCCAGTAGGTGTCGCTTCCGACAATCTCTGTTCTATGTTTTATTTACCTAGTTTCGGTGGAATACATCCACTTGTTTTCAATAATAGAAATATTAAAATACTAAGTCTCTCTAAAAGAGAACAGCGGCAGCGTTCCCGGAAAATAATAGTTATCGCCATACTAATATGGCATTCTTATAAAAATAAGAAAAAGCTGTCCGCTTATTAGCTCCATGAGGCCATCGCCTTAAGTTAGCTATTTGATACACAAACTGTATCCATATAACCTTCGAACAAGGAGGTCAGTCGCTCCACACTACTTGACCGGCAGCTACAGACGCGTTTCGGGGTATTGCCCCTTTTCAATGCAGCGTAGCCAGCCAGTAGGTGTCGCTTCCGACAATCTCTGTTCGATGGTTTTATTTACCTAGTTTCGGTGGAATACATCCACTTGTTTTCAATAATAGAAATATTAAAATAACTAAGTCTCTCTAAAAGAGAACAGCGGCAGCGTTCCCGGAAAATAATAGTTATCGCCATACTAATAATATCGCCGAAACTAGGTAAATAAAACCATCGAACAGATTGTCGGAAGCGACACCTACTGGCTGGCTACGCTGCATTGAAAAGGGGCAATACCCCGAAACGCGTCTGTAGCTGCCGGTCAAGTAGTGTGGAGCGACTGACCTCCCTTGTTCGAAGGTTATATGGATACAGTTTGTGTATCAAATAGCTAACTTAAGGCGATGGCCTCATGGAGCTAATAAGCGGACAGCTTTTTTCTTATTTTTATAAGAATGCCATATTAGTATGGCGATAACTATTATTTTCCGGGAACGCTGCCGCTGTTCTCTTTTAGAGAGACTTAGTTATTTTAATATTTCTATTATGTATGTATGTATATATGCAGGTATATCTATATAATATATATATATATATCTTATATATATATATATATATATATATATATAATATATATTATATATATATACACGTATATCTATCTGTATGTATGTATGTGTGGGAAATATTACGTAATGGTGTAGAATAGAAGTAAGAGAGAGAGTCTGAAAGTTTATTTTGTTCATTTTCTTCGATGTAGGTGGGCAATGATGGCATCTCCGGCTCTGGATAAATATACAAGGCTGGCTTTATCTGGTACATTTTTTTTGACAAGGATTTTGTTTATGCAAAGTTAATTTGGCAACCCAGCAACGGACTCCTCTCTAATCTCAGAGTTAAAATTGAATTTTTGACGAAAGGAACTACCTTGGCTTGAACATTACTGGTAACAATATAAATACATTTACTGTATGTCAGTTAAATCGTTTTCTAATTATCATGTGAGTGAATTCTGGTAGTTGAAAACCGTGTGAAAGCCCGTCGTATGTCTTGCCGTAAGGCCCTACTCATTCATTTATTCATTTCAGTTTGTTGCATGTTCACATTTTGTCTTTTTTGTTTCCGTCTTTATCCCTCGTCCATCCACTAATGCTCTCGTCTTGAATCACATTTATTTCACATCTGTATGTTCAATTTCTGTATTGCATATCTGTGTATTTATTGTTTGTTTGTTCATTTTCTGTTATGTTCGGACCCCTTGTTCGTTCGCTCGCTATTTCCCGGCGGCTTCTTTTTGTCGATACCACCAGATGGGATTAATATTATCGTTGAAACACGAAATTGCGTTTGACCCCACTGGCCGATGGCTGACGAGGATTTTGCGACCTTCTGTATTCGTTTTCTATTTGTTTGTGCATTTATTATACGTTTTTAACTTTTGTGTGTCTGTGTATGTGTGTGTGAGCTTGCGTGTTTCTGTGTGTGTATGTGCGTGTGTCTGTGTGTGTCTGTGTGTGTGTGTGTTTGTGAGCTAGTTTCATGGCAAAGAATTCATCAAGGTATCTTTTTACGTCATCCAAGGAATTGAAATTTTTACTATTAAGACTATTCTGCAAAGACCTGAATAAGTGGAAATCCGAAGGAGCAATATCTGGTGAATATGGAGGGTTGGGTAACATATCCCAGCCGAGCTGCAGTAATATTTGTCTGGTTCCCAAAGCATCAAGTGCCGAAAATGAACTTTCTTATCTTCCATTTTAAAAGGTTACAGAATTAACACAGGTTATAGGAACATAAACCTTCTTCCACGAAAAGATAGCTTAAACTGTGCTCTAAATGGAGGTGTAGTCAAATCCTATATTATGGACTCAACCATGTTCTAAAATAAGTCGAAAGGTAAGCTGCTATAAATCGGCACGAACTTTCCGAACAACCCAATACAACATATTTGTATGAATCGAGGTTTTCAACTATAATGAATTCATAAAGCTAAGCTAAGAAGCTGATTGCTGTTGGTATATGATTGAAAACGCGGCATTGAAGATGAAGCTGGTTGGTTGG
>NW_021834876.1:0-2500 GCF_006345805.1 Octopus sinensis
TGTTTTCTACTATAGCTTCGAGCCGACCAAAAGCCTTGTGAGTGAATTGGTAGACGGAAACTGAAAGAAGAAAAACCGTCGTATATATGTGTATGTGTGTGTGTGTGTGTGTATGTGTTTGTCCCCCCCCCCAACATCGCTTGATAACCGATGGTGGCGTGTTTACGTCCCCGTAACTTAGCGTTTCTGCAAAAGAGACCTATAGAATAAGTACTTGGCTTACGAAGAATAAGTCCTGGGGTCGATGTGCTCAACTAAAGGCGGTGCTTCAACATGGCCACAGTCACATGACTGAAACAAGTAAAAGAGTAAAGTGTAAATATCGTATTGTTACCATAGTAGTCGTTATGTTGCTGTTATTGTTGCCGTTGTTAGTATTATTACTATTCTTAGGAGAGGCGGAATTTTGTCCATCTTTACGTTCTGAGTTCAAATTCTGCTGAGGTTTCCTTTATCTTATATTTCTCTGGGTCGATAAAATAGTACTAGTTACGCACTGGGACCAAGGTAATCGACTTGTTCCCTTCTCTTTTTAACATTTTAATTAATTTGTCATTTTTGTTTTGTTGTAGTTGTTTTTTGTAATGGCTGGCAATTGTAGAAACTTTAGATTTTCTAATATCCAAATAGAGAGGCCTTGTTGAACAGTAAGTGCTGAGGAGAAAGAGCACGTACTGTTAAAGATATTCATTGATAAGGTCCCAGGCTTTGACAAAAGGACTCTGACATTCTAATAGATTAACCAATTGATCAACTCATTAATTAACAAATTGATTAAAAAAAGTTGAAGGAAAACATAACCAGTGTTTGTGTCTTTATTGGCAGTATGACCCTTCCAGAATACAGTAATATGAACTTCAACACGCGATTACATATTAAGAATTTTGAAAATAAATATAAAAACGGAGCTTTCTTTCACTTTCAGACTATGGCAAGTATTCTTCCATTTCTGTCACGATATCAGATTACCTATGAAAATAGACATGCATACGTTCCAGAAAACATTACAATGTGGTCTGTAACTATTGTGGAATTCGCACACACAGCAGCACCAATTTTGAGAGCGTGTTTACAAGGACAGTGTAACTGCCGGAGTAGTGATTCTGCTACAGCTGACCTGCTAGTGCAGTGTGTCTGGCGGCACAGCGAGTCTGGCAGAGCAATGACTTTTCCAGATCAGTGTGATTACCAGAGGAGTATATCTACTAGAGGAGTGACTTTGTCATAACAGATCTGCAAGTGCAGTGAGTATATGTGTCACTGCAATGAGTCTGCCAGTGCTGTGAGTCTGCCAGTGCAGCGACTCTTCTAGAATAGTGAGTCTACCAGTGCAATGAGTCTACTAGTGCAGTGACTCTTTTGAAACAATAAGTCTGTCAGTGCAGTGAATCTGCCAGTGCAGTGAATCTACCAGGGCAGTAAGTCTGCCAGTGCAGTGAGTCTGTTAGTGCAATGAATCTGCTAGTGCAGTGAGTCTGCCAGTGCAGTGAGTCTGCTAGTGCAGTGACTCTTCTGGAACAATGAGTCTGTAAGTGCAGTGAGTCTGCCGGTGCAGTGGCTCTTCTGGAACAGTGAATCTACCAGTGCCGTGAGTCTGTTGGTGCAATGAATCTGCTAGTGCAGTGAGTCCGCCAATGCAGTGAGTCTTCTCGAACAGTGAGTGTACCAGTGCAGTGAGTCTGCTGATGCAGTGAGTCCGCCAATGCAGTGAGTCTACGAGTGCAGTGTGTCAGGCGGAGCAATGAGGTATGTCTTCTCATGGGTGAGTGAGACGATTGAAAAGAGGGCGAAGAACTTATTGTATCTAATAAAATTAAGAAGGCTTCAAACAATTTACGCTTACATTATGGTGTAAAAATGAAATTACAGTGACGCGAATATCATCTTGTCTGCTCTCTGATGGAGAGGAAATTGTGACAAAAATTTCACTAATTTCTTTCCTGCTTTTTTTCTTTTCGTTTCTTTATATTTTTTTATTGTTTATTGTTATCTCCTTATTTATTCCTTTGATGCGAACCTAGAATCTGTCTGTTTGAAAAACCAGTGCGCCAATGTATTTATTAAGTTGGTTCATCATTATCTAGAACTGTGGTTTTCAAATAGGGTCCACATGACTCTGGGGTGGGAGCAAGGGCGTAGCTAAGGTGGAGCAAGTAGGGCACATACTCTGGGTGCCACTTTGAGGGGTGAACGCAATTTTGGCCATAATCATTTTCTAATTAAGCCATTAAAAAATTTTTGGTTTTGAATGGCTCAATTCTGATGCTTGCCCTCGGCGCCATTTACCCTAGCTACGCCATTTACCCTAGACAAGCAAAAGGAAAAACATATTCGTAGAAACAAAATAAAGATATGATGGTACGTATCAGCATTTAATCTTAACTCACAGTACAGATATTGTACACACACACCGACACAAACACATACGCACACAGACATATACACATATATACGTGTATACACGCATACATACATATATACATACATGGACGCACATTAG
>NW_021834876.1:5000-20000 GCF_006345805.1 Octopus sinensis
TTTCGGGTATTTCACACCTATCAAAATACTTAACACAACACTACAATGCTACAAGAACCAAGAATGGCCTCCACCATTCATGCCACCACTAGTTTTTACCATGCAGCCATCTTAGTACTTACAAAATGCCTCCTAGCAGCTCACAATTCTAGCATAGCTTCTATATTTTTTTTTATCCAGCTCCTTGTCGCCAAGTAATATTTCTTCAACAACGTACAATATGTAATTTGTACAACGTGCGATTTATGATTAATAGTTAATAAATTCTAAGTGACATATTAATAAGTTTTTCCTGTAACAGCAATTTTCTACTATTTATATCTATATTTGTGGTATTTATTAGTACGTGATTCAAGTTCCATAACTGAATTCATCATCCTGTCGTTATAATTGAATAAAGACACCACCGCCCTCGACATTAATAATAATTGATTCACTTAATATATATTTCCTAATTTCTAACCTCTGCTGAATGTGGTCGACTCAGTAACGTCAAAATAGCTAGAACGAAAATTAGTGACCCAAACCTCAGCGCATAAATACTAGAACAAATATAACTACACACATACACACACCTACGCAGACATACACACACCTACGCAGACATACACACACCTACGCAGACATACACACATAACTGTATACACACACACATATACACACACACATATGTATATATATTTATAAATATACATAAATACGCATGTATACATGCATACACATATACATAGATATTTATATGTATACATATATACGTATCACACACATACACATATGTACCTATATAAAACAGATTAAGTACTTTCTTTATATTTATGTGTGTGTGTATGTGTGCGTATGCTTGTCTGTGTGTCCTGTTTTCCTAATGCACTGGTTGAACTTCCTCGATTGAAAATATGTCTTCAGGGGTAAATTAGCATTAGTTCTTTTTTTAAAAAAATACATGAGTGGTCATTTATATGACGATGATTGTATGCGCCCTTGATCAACGTTATATATATACTTTAAAAAATTATGTCTGCCTTCATACAAATATACCAACTGTATAACACGGTGAGTCTATTATATACTTGAACTATAGTATATAATACTCATGCTCACATACAGGCATCAATATATGCATACACGCGCGAGCACACACACACATTTCATCATGCTGGGCCATTAATCTCTATACATTTCCCCCTCTTAATCCTGTCTTATTTCTTTATTGCCCACAAGGGGCTAAACACAGAGGGGACGAACAAGGACAGACAAAGGGATTAGGTCGATTATATCGACCCCAGTGCGTAAGTGGTACTTAATTTATCGACCCCGAAAGTATGAAAGGCAAAGTCGACCTCGGCAGAATTTGAACTCAGAACGTAACAGCAGACGAAATACCGCTAAGCATTTCGCCCAACGTGCAAACAATTCTGCCAGCTCACCACCTTTTCCTCTTAATCCTTTCTGATGAAGAGCATAGGCTCGAAACGTCAAATACTTTTCCATTCTTCCTGAGCGTTAAACTAATACACCTTGTTGTCCCTTCATCTGCCTTTCTTCGTCTTTTGTCTTCTGAAAATTTGAACAATATATATATAAATATATACGTGCGCACGCATGCACACACGGCCCCCCCCCATATATATATATATATATATATAATATATATATATATATATATTTCTATATATCTAAGTTTCTCATTCTCTCTGTTCATTCTTCGTGTTCCTTCCTGTTGAAGGGCGTAGGCTCAAAATGCAAAAGACTTCCTTAACTTCCCAAGAGTTAAACCAATACACCTGTTTGTTGTTTATACATGTCTTTATTTTATTTTTTATTTTTTGTAAATTTCAATTATATATATATATATACCGAATCGTTACTGGCGACGAAAAATGGTGCCTGTACATCAATATGAAGCAGCATAAGGAATGGCTTAGCCCAGGTAAACAACCGACACCGCGCGTGAAACAAGATCTTCATCCGCGTAAAACGATGTTGTGGGTATGGTGGGACTGGGAAGGGATTATCTATTACAAATTACTTGAACGGAACCAAACGGTCAACGCGGAACTCTATGTTCAACAGATGGAACGACTCAGCACGGCTATTCAAGAGAAAAGACCTAATCGGCAGCATGGAATTCTTCTGCTGCACGACAATGCTTGCCCTCATATCGCTAATATGACCAAGGAAGCCAATGCAAACGTATGGCTGGGAAGTGCTGCCACACCTGCCGTACTCTCCTGATTTGGCACCAACGGATTTCCACCTCTTTCGATCTCTTTCAAATGCTATGCGCGGACTTTCGTTCAATACTGATGCAGAATTGAGAGCTTGGTTGGATCAATTTTTCGAGTCGAAATCGAGTGATTTCTACCAACGAGGTATTGAAAATCTTGTTGAACGTTGGGAAGAAGATGTAAACAACAAGGGTGAAAACATTATTGATTAATTTGTTGTTATTTTTTCATTAAACCTTTTAATAAATTTAAATTTTTAAAAACGGCGGGAGCTCAGTTGCCAACGTAATACATATATACAAGCACATATGCACTCATGCGCACACTCACACTGAGAAATACACACTAAAACAGAAAAAATACAATACAAATACAAACACACACTCTTACACTCACTTAGTCAAACATACACACACACACAAACATGTACAAACCTACATACACTCGCACAGACACACAGACACAAACACTCACACACAGACACACACACACACACATCCACTCACGTCCACAAATGCTCGAAATTTTACTCAGATACATACATCAACGCAGACATACACAGATAAATACGCATGCTCACGCATAAACAACCGCGCGAATACAATCACGCAGACATTTACGTAAACACACACATACACACACACACACACACACGAAGAAAAATACAAAGGTATAATTTATATATATTATATAATATATATATATATATATATAGGAATATAGACAATTTGGCGGCGTTTTAATTTGAATATTCGCCATTAATATGCATGCACATTCGTGTATTTCTAAATATTTATGCATAAACACAGTCGTACGCATAGCTATCTGTCATCTCGTTGGTTATCTGTCTGTCCCTCTCTTTGTCTCTCTGCCTGTTTGTCCCTTTCTCTCCCTCCCTCTCTCTCTCTCTCTCTCTCTCTGCTTAGACACAGATGTGTACGCCTGGGTGTGTATGTACCTGAGTGTACGTATATATAAGCATTAACAAGGAAAAGCTTCATAGTGATTTCGAAGTTTCGGGGTGCTGGCCTTCATCAAACTGACGACGAGAGTAATTCGCAACGTTTTCTCCATGTTTATTGCTGCCTTTGTGACTATCTTTTATCTTTTAATTGTTTCAGTGATCGGATTGTGGCCATACTGGGACACCGCCGCGAAGATCGAACTCAGTACTTAGTTTTGAAGCCTGGTTCAGTTTTTCTTTACTGCACTGCTAAATTACGGACATGTTAGCAAACCAATACCTATTTCTTTACTACTACAAAAGGGGCTAAACACAGAGGGGACAAACAAGGACAGACAAACGGATTAGTCGATTAAATCGATCTCAGTGCGTAAATGGTACTTATTTAATCGACCTCGAAAGGATGAAAGGCAAAGTCGACCTCGGCGGAAAGCTGGAACAAATATTGCTAGCCTCTACCTGAAACAGATTTTTACAGCTCCAGTGATGGATTGGATCTGTAGTCTTCGAATTACCTTTCTCCTTTCTGGTTTTGAGAAGCCTAATTTCTCAACATTTATATATATATATATATATATATAATATGTAGAAGCTCCTTCTATAAAATAAATATATATATTATATATATATATATATATATATATATAGACAAGGACAATTTGGCGGCGTTTTAATTTGAATATTCGCCATTAATATGCATGCACATTCGTGTATTTTCTAAATTTTTGCATAAACACAGTCGTACGCATAGCTATCTGTCATCCCTCGTTGGTTATCTGTCTGTCCCCTCCTCTTTCTTTGTCTCTCTGCCTGTTTGTCCCTTTCTCTCCTCCCTCCTCTCTCTCTCTCTCTCTCTCTCTCTCTGCTTAGACACCGAGATGTGTACGCCTGCGTGTGTATGTAACCTGAGTGTCGTATATATAAGCATTAACAAGGAAAAGCTTCATAGTGATTTCGAAGTTTCGGGGTGCTGGCCTTCATCAAACTGACGACGAGAGTAATTCGCAACGTTTTCTTCCTTTTCTCCATGTTTATTGCTGCCTTTGTGACTATCTTTTATCTTTTAATTGTTTCAGTGATCGGATTGTGGCCATACTGGGGGACCCGCCGCGAAGATCGAACTCAGTACTTAGTTTTGAAGCCTGGTTCAGTTTTTCTTTACTGCACTGCTAAATTACGGACATGTTAGCAAACCAATACCTATTTCTTTACTACACAAAAGGGGCTAAACACAGAGGGGACAAACAAGGACAGACAAACGGATTAAGTCGATTACATCGATCTCAGTGCGTAACTGGTACTTATTTAATCGACCTCGAAAGGATGAAAGGCAAAGTCGACCTCGGCGGAAAGCTGGAACAAATATTGCTTAGCCTCTACCTGAAACAGATTTTTACAGCTCCAGTGATGGATTGGATCTGTAGTCTTCGAATTACCTTTCTCCTTTCTGGTTTTGAGAAGCCTAATTTCTCAACATTTATATATATATATATATATATATAATATGTAGAAGCTCCTTCTATAAAATAAATATATATATATATATATATTTATTTTATAGAAGGAGCTTCTACAGGACTAGAACTGTTTCATTCAAATGAAATCATCAGGAAGCTTCCTGATGATTTCATTTGAATGAAACAGTTCTAGTCCTGTAGAAGCTCCTTCTATAAAATAAATTAATTTACTCTGCTATGTATTGGGTACCTTATTTACTGTGGTTAACCCCGACTCAACCCGGGACCTATATTGACTGCTATTTCTAAATTCGGTGTGTTGGTGAGGCAATTCGTTGCTAAACCCTTAATTACTTAGTATTACTTAAATTTTCCTCGAATGGGGCTTTTACATGCCGAAAAATTTTCCTCGAATGGGGCTTTTACATGCCGAAATCTACTTGGTGTAAGTGATAATTATTCCAAATTAATTAATTCACCCTTTATGTTACTGAAACCATATTTTATCCCAGTAAATGACCACAGCATTTGTCTTGGCTGCACGCGGGTGGAAGGGGGGGTGACACAAACTTTCATTCACACTTTGAATTTCGTGGTACTGGTCATGCTTTGGCTCGCTCTGACACTGAGTAGAGATAATGCCTTCTAGTATCTCAAAATTTAATATACAATTATTCATAATTGTAGTATCCTGCGCCGATGAGAAAAGAAGTTTGGGTAAGGTAGAATTTTCTAATTCTTATGCTTTCCTAAAACTTGATTTCGAAACGTACGTCCGTAGGTAACTTAAAATTGTATGAAGATTGCGTCATTTCATTCTTTCTTTCTTACCTGTCTGTGTTTGCTTTCAAGTGCTGTGTTTTTACTGAGATCCCCCTTTTAGTAGAAGGAATAGCTATATCTCTTTGACTGCTATTTCTAAATTCGGTGGTGTTGGTGAGGCAATTCGTTGCTAAACCCTTAAACTTAGTATATATATATTATATATATATAATATATAATATATATATATATATATATATATAATATATATATATATATATGTATATAGATATATATTAATAATATATAATATATATATATATATATATATATTATATATATATATATATATATATATACATATATACATACATATAAATCAAAATAAGCAACAATGATACCCAGAGGTAATGCAGTACGATCGTTTCATGCAACTCTATTTAATTGAACAATGCAATCATTACATCAATTTCTCAGCCCTACCCCTAACAGATATTGACTTCTATTCCCCCAGCCTTAGATTTACAAGGGATTTGATAAACTAGTCTATAAATTAATACTGACCCCATAAAAACAACAAAAAAAACAGTGACAAGCAGAGTCTGTAACTATTTATATCACGAAAATTCAGTAACTTCTAAACTGGAGTGTCACAGCATGTTCTTTCTCTATCTCTAGGTATAATTATACTAATGTGTTCATTTGTTCTAATTTAATTAAATTCTATGTCTTTGTGCAACTCAAGATTGCTCTGCATTTTAAATTGATGTAATGATTGCATTGTTCAATTAAATGGAATTGCATGAAACGATCGTTCGTCATTACCTCTGGATATCCTTGTTGCTTATTTTGATTTTAATCACCTTACGTTGAAATTCTAAGGATAATACCGTACTAAATTCTGGTGCCTCAACTTAACTACGATATTCATTTGAATCTATCTATCTATCTATCTATCTATCTATCTATCTATCTATCTATCTATCTATCTATCTATCTATCTATCTATCTATCTATCTATCTAGCTAGCTAGCTAGCTGTCTGTCTGTCTGTCTGTCTGTCTCTCTCTCTCTCTCTCTCTCTCTATATATATATATATATATATATACATATATATATACAATTTATCAATAATTAATAATATCAAAGGATAATCTGAAATATTAGAAATTTCCATTACCAGTGGCCTAGCGTGTAAAAGATTTAGTCAATAGACTATATATTATTCATATAAATACAGTGTACATTTAAACGCATAAGAGGTATCCATGATAGGACTACCTGCACGCTAGAGAGGAGAGTTAAATTCAAAACCACTATTAGGGATAAAATTTCGAATGGAATGAAAAATAAATGGTCCAGGAGTTATATGGTAAATGTTTTTATTTTTCATTCCATTCGACATTTTATCCCTAATAGTGGTTTGGAATTTAACTGTCCTTTCTAGCGAGCAGGTAGTCCTATGATGGATACCTCTTTTGTGTTTAAATGTACACAGTATTTATATATATATGTATATATATATATATATATAGATATATATATATATATACATACAACCCACGCCCACAAACAACAACGCCACAACTCACGCGCGCAGACACACACATATAGCTCAAATTAATAGAAAAATAAAGACGAAAATAGGTGTAAGAACAACAAGCAAGTTCGACGCTCGAAAAAATAGAAAAGTCTTTCACGTTTCGAGCCTACGCTCTTCAGCAGAAAGGATTAAGAGGGAATAAATAGAGAGGGAATGAAAAAAAACCCTGTTGAGTTCAGTGGTTGAACCTGGCGAATATATATATATATAGATATATATGTATGTATATATACACACACACATACATATTGAGTGTTTATTGAGAAGTTTTGCGTGTGTATTTATGTACAGCTCGTTTCTCTGTTTTCTCTCTCTCTCTCTCTCTCTCTCTCTGTTTCTCTCAATATTTCTTTCTCTATCTCTCTCTTTCACAAGCACAAACATACACACACACATTCTCAGGAATGAATACCCACACATATTTTGTGCACCTGTGTATGTGTAGGTGTGTGCGTGTGAGTGTGTGTTTATGGACGGACCGATATATTTCGAGATTGTAATGGCATTGTCATACGAATTTGATATTTCAATATCAGATACGCGACGTTTAATTAATATTAACGAAACGGTAACATTAGAAGCAAACCAAACAAATACGTAAATAAGTAAATAAATAGTCATCACCATCATCATCATTATCATCATTACAGTCATCTTTATCGCCATATAATATATATTATATATGTATATGTATATATATGTGTATATATAATATATATATATATATTTACATACTACATACATACATACATATATATACATATACATAGATACAAACTTATGCGTGTGAGTGCATATATATATATGTGCGTGTGTGTGTGTGTGTGTGGAGGCGCAATAGCCCAGTGTTTAGGGCAGTGTACTCACGGTCGTAGGATCGCGGTTTCGATTCCCAGACCGGGCGTTGTGAGTGTTTATTAAGCGAAAACACTCAAAAAAGCTCCACGACGCTCCGGTAGGGTTGGGTGGGGTGGTGGCGATTCCTGCTGTACTCTTTCGTCACAACTTTCTCTCACACTTTCTTCTGTTGGCCTGCTCGCTTAGCCAGCGGGGGTGGCGTCATTTGAAGGCTAAAACAATGCGAAGCGCATTGTGACCAGCGATGTTTAGCAACATCTGATAGCCTGGTCGGACACGGTGATCACGGTGATATAAATATTTATAAAATTACAGGAGTTGGATGCAATATACAGGTGGGTAGAGGAAAGTAATATATAGTATGATGTTAGAAAATTCCTTCCAAACTCTGCGCTACCAAAACACGAAGCTGAATGAAAAGCAGACAGGAAACATTGGCCCAGGAGGGATTACAAAACCTGAATCAAAATCGGTGGGTGACCTAGACACCGGCATGAGTAAGATGCATCTTTCCAGATGCATATACTAAGTTAGCAACAAAATGCAGACGATTGGCCGAATGGATTCTTATAACTTTCAAAACGAGAGAATAGGAAACCCTGATGGTTCTTTGGAGGACATCAGTCCTCAGACGGTTAGATTACTGCTCAGAGCTGCGGTCATCAAAATGTAAAATTAACGATGGAAATCGAGGTGATTCAGGGAACTACACAAAGAAGGTCATCTCAATGCGACATGTCGGCTACTGGGTGAGATTGAAAATGTTAAGACTCAGCTTAATTATTATCATTATTATTATTATTATTATTATTATTATTATTATTATTGAGTGAGAGAGCAGTTCATGCCATCAAAGTGACACTGGGGTAAAATATACGATGCCCAATATACCCATCATGACTACCCGTCTGATAAGGGTACACCAGGCACATGCATCACAACCATATGTGCGCGACATGGTGATCTCATATCAAGATAAACAGTGCATGACCTTGTATGTGGGGCCCAGTTAGAATTTTCTTCTGATCGAGTAACCTATCCCGCTCAAAAGGCCCCTGAACAAGGGTTGTTTAAGGATGTTGAACGAAACACCCATGTTTCCAGAGGTGAATGATTCAGACCCCAAAGAATTCCTTCCAACACGTGGCTATGAAGCTCCCCCACTACTTCTGCTCATGATCAGAGATGCACATATCGTCAGTTACTAAGAGACATGCCCAACTTGTTACGGTCAAACAACTGACAAACAAATCTGTGGTATTGAGCAGAATATTTGCTGTAGCCCATCTTTTATTATTATTATTATTATTATTATTATTATTATTATTATTATTATTATTATTATTATGGTATTATGGTCACTGCCTGGAATCGAACCCGGAATCTTGGGGTTAGTAGCCTGTGCTCTTAACCACTACACCATCTTGGTGCCAATCATGGGTCAATATGCATTCTATACTATTTGTCTGAAAAATCCTATTTTGTAATTCACCAGATAAAAAATGTAATTGATTTGTTCATCACTAAAAACACGTTTGAAACAGCTGTAATGAACCTCAGCCCGTTTATATTATTATATATATAAATATGTGTGTGTGTGTGTGTATGTGTGTGTATGTGTGTGTATGTGTGTGAGTGAGTGTTTATACGGACATGCATACAATACAAAATTATAGATCGATTTCAGCCGATTGAACCAATCGTTTTCGCACATGTGAGATTTCGAAAAATCCAATCCAGGCACTCGTCAGAAGGGCTGGCAGGAAAATTATAGCCCTATTGTTTCTTCAAGCCCTTCTAATGGACGCCGGTATTGAGATTTTCTTGTGTGTGAAACCGATTGGTATAAACGGCTGAACTGGATCTATAATATCGTATTGTATAAATATTTGTATACCCGCTATTTTGACAAATATATGACTCCCTGTTTTTCTAACTTATGGATTCTTGCACATACACGCACACACATTTTTTGTATATACATATATGTATGCATATATATACATACATACATACATACATATATATATATATATATATATATATATATATATATGAATATGTACATATAATAAATATATGTATATGTATGTATATATAACTATATATATATATATATGATATATATATAATATATATATATATATATAATATAATATATATATATATATATATATATATATATATATACGTACACATATATAGATATAGAATATATATGTGTGTATATATATATATATATATATACACGCACACATAAGCATACCGTCAACATATATATGACGATTGTGATAATGATGGTGATGGTGATGAGAATAGCAATAACTATTTATAAATCATTATGACGACGACGACGACGACGATGATGATGATGGTAGTGGTTGTGGTGATGGTGGTGGTGGTGATTACGGTAGTGGTGATAACGGTAGTGGTGACAATGGTGATGTTGTTGACGATCACTTTCATTACCGTGACCAGAATCTTCTTTGTAATGATTTTGTTATTTCATGGGTTGCCTGCCCCTGTCCCTGCGCCCCGTCCAACTCCTTCTGCCGCCTCACTCCCACTCGCCCACCCACACTTGTTGCTGTTTTTACCATTACTCACCAATCGCTGTGATCAATCAAGTGAACGCCATATTTATTATCTTATGTTCATCTCAATAGCTTCACAAATACCACAACACCACCCAAACCACCACAACCACCACCATCATCACCAACATCACATGCACTACCACTACCGCCACCACCACCGCTACCACCATAACTTCGACTATCAGAGCCATTGCTACCGCAACCACCACCACCACCACCACCACACTATCACAACCAAAACCACCATCATGACAACACCACCGCTGTCGCAACCATCATTACTACCACCACCTACACCGACACCACCACAAACACCACAACCACCACCAACCGCCACAACCACCACCACTTCTACCACAACCCCCGCTCACTACAGCCACGTGTTCCAGCACCGCCACCACGGTTAACTCAGCCACCAACACCATCAACGCCACCACCACCACCGTCACCACAGCCACCACCACTTCTACCACAACCCCCGCTCACCAACACCACCACCACCGTCACCAACTCCACCAACTCCACAACCACCACTTCTATCACAACCCACCCTCATAACAGCGACATGTTCAAACACTAGTACCTTTATAACTCGCCCAGACGTCATTACCATTCCTACGAAGTCTGCGAGCTGGCAGAATCGTTAGCATGCCGGGCGAAATGCCGCTACGTCCTGAGTTCAAATTCCGCTGAGGTCGACTTTGCCTTTCATCCTTTCGGGGTCGATAAATTAAGTACCAGTTGAGTACTGGGGTTGATGTAGTGTAATCGACTGGCCCCTCCCCCAAAATTTATGGCCTTGTGCCTATTGTAGAAAAGAATCGTTAGCACGCCGGGCAAAATGCTTAGCAGTATTTCGTCTGCCGCTACGTTCTGAGTTCAAATTCCGCCGGGGTTGACGTTGAGGCCTGGGGTCGATGTAATCGACCTGCCCCTTCCCCCAAAATTTCGTACCTTGTGCCTATAGTAGAATTAATTATCATTTCTACGATTGCTCGCCATCAACAGCACCACTGAGGGCATGAGCTCTCCATCACTACAAACAACACTGGTCGAAATTCTTTTAACTCCACAATTCAACTTTATGTTTCACCCAAAAAGAGAAAACAATAAAAACTAGCAGTGCCCCAGCATGGCCACAGCCTCAGGGCTGAAACAAAAGAATAAAAGCATTTCTCTACATCCCGAAAGCCAGTACAGAATTCAAATTCCACTAAAATAGTGGTTCTCAACCGGGGTCCATTTGGCCCCTGAGGGTCCACATCAGATATTTGGGGGCCCCTACAACAAAATAGAAAATTGGGGATCCACAATGATATTTTAAAGGCCCCTGCTTTAGACGTAGGCATTGGTAAGGTAAGAAACAGGTAGGTAATACGCAATTAATGTGTGAAACTATTAATAAATAACAGTCTGTAAAACTAGTTTTTAAACATGGAATGGTTACAAGGGTCCACCAGAATAAAATAGTAATCAAAGGGGTTTCATAGATTTAAAAAATGTTTGAGAACCCCTACTCTAAAAGTACTATCGATATCATCATTATGTACTATCACCAACACTGGCACCAAAAATTCAGCTTCCGTCTCAACAGTATTTGAAAACAGTGTGTGTGTGTGTGTGTGTGTGTTGTTGTGCGGAAATAACAGTCAAAACTATTATTTAAATCGTCAAAATTACACTGATCATAACTACAGAAATCAACCGAAAGCAGATCAAGTTAATAAAATCTAACTTACATTTAAGTATAAGATCTCACGTGAACCGGTTTCTGTACTGGCAAATTAAAATCACAGTCATCAGTGAAAGAAAATACTCTCTATACAAGAGCAAATAATTTGCGGGAAAAAATTTCATTCTCGTGATGAATATCTGCTATATATATATATATATCTATATATATATATATATATATATATGTTAATAATAATAATAATTGACAGCAAAAAGAATGAATGAGACCTCGATATTATGTAAATAGAGGAATTTATCTATAAATATAATATGTGACAATTAGTTGGTTGTCATAATAAAACTCAGAGTTTCGGATGCCGGGGCTGATTGGAATAATTTTCCTTTATTCAACGATATTTTTTCATAGCGTTTTTGTTTGTCTTAATAACTGATGAGATGCCGAAGCAGACTGCTTTCAGTTTCAGTCTCACAAATCTTTGGTCGGCCACCCAAGGTGCCACGCAATAGGGCTGAACCTGGAACCATGTATTAGGAACCAAGCATCTTACTACACAGCCACGACGAGTTTACACAGTTTCCGTCCATTAAATTCATTCACAAAGACATTGATCGACTCGGAGCTATAGTAGAAAGCCCTTGCCCAAGGTGCCGCGTGCCCAAGATGCCGCGTCGTGAGACTGAATCCCAAACTCCATGGACGCAAAGTGGGCTTCTAAACCTCGCAGACATATCTACACTATATAGCGATAGGGGTGGGGCCTATTTCTGGACCACCACCACCATCACAGTGACCACCATCACAACAACATTCACAACCCCCACCACCAACACCACCACAACCACCACAACCACTACTAACACCACAACCATCACCACTACCACAACCACCACAGTCACCCCCAGCACCACAAATACCATCACCACAAACACCACTAACACCACCACCATCACAACCACTACCACCGCCACCACTACTACTATTATTATTATTGCAATGACCACCATTAAAGCCACTAATATTACTACCGTCATTAACCCCCGTGACCACCTCCACAGCTACCTCATCATCCACTGCTACTGCTCCTTCTCATCTGCTGCCACAGCCCTATTCCACAAACCTCTACTGCAGATCTTGCTCACCGGGCCTCACCAGCCCTCACCAGCCCTCACTAGTCCTCACCAGCCCTCATCAACCCTGACCAGCCCTCTCCACATTCTTTTTTTTTATTCATCTTCCTTCTGTTCTTTTATTCTCCTGTCTTGTTCTACCGTCTTATCTCGCCATACATCGTGGCTCTGGTGTTATATTTGTACACGGGGCCCATCTATACTGCATGTGTGTGTGTGTGTGTGCATATATCTGTCTGTATGTATATCTATACATATACATATATAAGTACGTGTATCTAATTATCTATCTGTCAATCTCCTCTCTCTCTCTCTCTCTCTCTTATATATATATATATATATATATATATATATATATATATGCATGCATATATATATATATATATATATATATATATATATATATACACATACATATACATATTTATTTATCTATCAAATGTGTGTGTTGTACACACACAGACATACAGATGTATACATGTGTAGTATATCCATTTAACATATTTCCACACGTAATCAATATTTGTATGTATTGTGTAGATGCGTATTGTACGTATATATGAGTGTATGCATACATAAAATATATATACGTATACATATATACATGTATATATATACACGTATATATACATATATGTAGTATATCACATATATATATAGATATAATATATATAATATATATATATATATATGACATCTTCATATATATGTCACATATCATATACATGTTTTATCTATATAAGTCCATGCTTGCTGTATACAATATATCCGTTGGTTAGCGCCAAATATAGTTCTAATGGCACATCGGTTGCGGCATTTTTATGGCCGTTTTACAACACGTTTTGGTCAGTTTTACAGTACCGCCTGCTGTAGTATTTATTTATTACCCAGCTCCATGTCTATATATTGAGTACCCGCCCCTGTTCCCCCGTATCCTTTCTTCCCCCACAATCAACCTCCACCCCTCCTGACGCTCACATACACTGAACACTACCACCGCTACCAACACCAATAATGCCGCGTCCAACATTACTATAACCACCGCCTCCACCGCGGCTGCCGCCGCCGCCGCCGCCACTCTGATTTTGTTTCTACGACTATCACAAACGCTGATAACAACGCCGCCATCGTCACTACTAACACCTATACTACTGTCACGCTACCACCAACACCACAGCCAATACCACCATAACAGCGGTCACGAACACAGCCAATAGCAACAGCAGCTTAACCACCACCACCACCACCATCACCACCACTACCACCATCACCACTACCATTTCCGCCTCACTGTCACCACCACCACCACCACCCACCACCACCTCCACCGCCGTCACCATCACTACCGCCTTCACCACGACCAGCATAACCACAACAGCGACCAGCACCACCTTCTCACTACCACCAACGCCATAACCAACATCACCACAATAACAATCACAACTACCTCCCCTACCACCATCACCACCACCACTACTGCCACAATCACCACCACCTCCACCTCCACCACCACCTGCACAACACCCTCCAGCACCATCACCTTCATCACCAACTCTATCTCCATCATCTGCACCACCACCACCACCACTACAGTTACTGGGAATGATTACATAGACTGGGGTTCATATGACTTTTGAGGTCTAAATAAGGTTCTGTCGTTAAAATTTACCTTGCAATAAATTGCTGTCTAAATTACACAAAATATTTT
>NW_021834876.1:25000-32500 GCF_006345805.1 Octopus sinensis
GGCCTACCTACCTATACTTGGAAGACTGGATCTAGTGTGAAAGAAACGTTCATAGTTTAACAGAGAGGAAGGCAGATGTGATAACACATTGTAGAGTGCAGAAAACATTTAGGTCATCCACTGCATCTGTCTCCATCCCTAGTTGTTTTGGCCTTGTCTGCTACTGGACTGAAGGTGGACACGAACGACAGAGTGAGGTTGAAAGTGCGCAATTTTCCTTGACTTGAAACAAAGTTAACGCGCAAGTCATCAGTCATGTTTGGATGGATTGATGGTTATCGTAGCCTCGACGGACGAACATGCATCACTGATTCGTGAAGGCTGTCACTACATATGGAACTGGTATCTACAAATATCCTGGATATTCCTTAATTCTCCGATGATGGAACGAGTAATTACTAATACCCTTTTCAAAAGACATTCCTTAATTCTTCCTCACTGAAGATGGTATAGTTGGCTTTTATATGGAAACGTTTTCTCAATGAGATAGCACCATATCCCCAGCTATTCTAGAAACAGCTGTAAGCGAATTTATGCACAGATCCTTAATCCCTTATTTACTCTAATAACGATTATGCAATTATGCTTGAACTATAAATTCCATGCTCTAAAGCAGGGGTCGCCAATGGACCCCATTTCGACAATGGACCCCATTTAGCCACTTCTCCTTCCGCATCAACGCCCTTTAGTCACTTCGCCTTCCACATCGACCACCCTCCTCATTTAAACTATCTTAATATCCTACCCTACTGTACCATATCTTAAATGCGTACCGGGTACTGATACTGGCAATTAAGATGTTAGCTAAACTATACATGCATGACAAGTTAAGAAATTCTATTGATGACACACTTTTTACATTTAAAACTACGTGTACGAGTACACAGTATTGAACTTCCAATTTTTATGAAATTGTTTTCACGGTTAGAAAATGTGAAAAACGCATCATATTGCTGGAATATCTTTTATTGAAATTGACAAGATCAGTGTTAGGGATGAGCATGGCACTGATTAAGTATTTCAAGCAGTTCATCTGGGTGAGCTAGTCTTTCGCATGCCGACCCCCATTCGACCTCTTGGCTATCATTGACCCCCTGTATTTCCTCGCCGACACCGCCCCTTTGGCGACCCTGATTTAGATAAATAGATAGATAGACAGTTAGATAGGTATATAATATATATATATATATTATAATATATATATTATATAGAGATAGAGAGAGAGAGAGAGAGACAGAGAGACAGAGAGAGAGAGAGAGAAGAGATAGAAAGAAAGAAAGACAGGCAGTTAGATGGATAGATAAATAGATAGATAGATAGATAGATAGATAGATATAGATAGATAGATAGATAGATAGATAGATAGATAGATAGATAGATAAACAGACAGGCAGATAGATAGATAGATAGATAGATAGATTATGTAGCTAGGGGTATAAACGCTTCACCTATATTTAAATTTTCTATTATTTTGATTCTCTGCCTGAAGAATTTCTAATAAGAGATATCTTGCATATTTTCTCTTACATGTACACTCCTGTAACTCATATTAGCCAATGAAATACGCGAATAAATAATACCAAAATATTCCATTCTCCTGTTTTGATATATGCCCATAATTTGTTTATCGCCATAATTGCTTCTATCCTCGCTAAACCTGATCCCTCTATATCCTTTCTTTACCGCGTGGATAAGCGCCTGAAAATACATCAGAGCTTTTGAGCACTTACTTAGTGTCTTCTATACTGAGAATATCTGGATCTCATCTATGAACTGTATATATATATATATATATATATATATATATATATATAATATTACCATCAACCGCAATATATATATATAATAATTATATATATATATATATTATATATATATATATTATATTATATATAATATATATATATATATTTATTATTGTATGTATGTATGTATGTATGTATGTACAGATATGTATGTATTATTATATATATATATATATATATATATATATTATATATATATATATATTAATTGTATATACACGTATGTTTGCATAAGGACACAATGTAGAACATATACATAAAGACATTCATACTAACACACACTTAAAAGCACGAACTCATACATACAGCCATAAGCAGTAACATGCGCGTAGTATCAAGTAGCCAACATCAAACTGAGGCCGCTGTGGTTCTCTGTTAAAGATCGCACACGCCTGATTAGAGGAGATGCGTTTCATTCAAGAAGAAATCATCGACGGGTGAGATCAGTAGACCACACACCTGAGTCTCCTTGTCATTCATACAAGACATATAAGATAGGCACGAATCTACGGAGACGGACACAGACAAAATCGCGCGCGCGCACACACACACACAAAGAGTGAGAGACACAAAGAAAGAGTGAGAGAGCTAAAGGAAGAGAGATGTAATAGATAAAGTCACATCGATAAAGGAACAATCAGACAGATGAATGTGTGTGTTTATATATATATATATATATATATATATACACATACGTGTATGATATATATAAACATACACGTATATCTATCCTCCCATCCTCCTTAATCCCTTCTTTCTCCTTTTCTCTTGGTCACTGATTCTGTCCCCTGCCTTCCACCCTCTTTGATTCCCTCTCTCTCTGTCTCTCTTTCTCTCTCTCTCCTGCAACCTGCTGCTTCTTAAACCATTCTGTTGGCCATCGTATCTCGACCAACATGTGTCCCCGCTACCGAAACGGTAATTATTTCTACGCCAGCTATGGTTGTTGTTTTTGTCTCATTTGGTCTAAAGTCGTATGACAACCACCGTATATATATTTTGTTTTTCATTACTGTTTTCAATTTCGTTTCGTCTCTTGTATTTACATCCGTCTTGTGCGTTCACATTCCTGTCTTCTACCAAGAAATCTAATGCTTACAGCTTAGTTTTTTTTCTTGGGGCTGGCCGAGTTGGAGCAAATATCAGAATTGAACAGCCGAAATTTGCTATGATGATTCGGTGTCTGACTGAAGATTGAAGGCTTCGAATGATTTGTCTGTGTTCCGTGTTCGTCCCTTCCTGTATTTCACGTTCATTATATATAAAAACACATCATTCTTATATATTATATATATTATATATATATATATATATATATATATATACACATACAATCACACACACAATCACACAACACCTACGTACACACGCACGCATACAAAGACTAACATATACACAGATACAAGCACATTTCCAACTTGAGATACATGTATAGAAAAAACTTTTACTTGTCCAGTGAAGAGATCAGCTCGTGACCCCACTAAGCTGTCCCTTTCTTCCATAAAGGCCCTACTCATAACGTTATTAAACTTCTTCCTTTATTTACAGCATAAATCTTAAATCTATCTTTCTATCTATCTCTACATGCATACATACATACACGAAGTGGGTGCTGAAAAGTTCCTGGCTTTCGGTAAAAGAAAATACAGGAGGATCGGTTAATTATGATTTTATTCAGCATATTCCCCTCTCAGATTCACACTTATTGCAGCAATCCTTTAATTTTTCTAAACCCTGTAATAGAATTCAGAAGGTTGGGCTTCCAACCAAGCCTTTTGCAATCTCCTAACAACTACGAACCTTTCAACCTCCCTTCGTACATACATATATATACATATATATATATATATATATATATATAAAATATTATTCGAGACAAAACCACTATTTTGCAAAACAAACAAGGAAAGACTTAATCAATACATAAAATTTTATATTTTACTATAAAATCGATTTAATCCTAAATCTGATTTTTTCCCTGTAAATTTGGATTATTCCCTAATATTTATTATTATATTATATATATTATATATATATATATATATATATATATATATATATAGATATATATATATATATATATATATTATGTATATATATGTATGTATGTATATAGTATATATATATACCGTAAATCCTCGAGTATAATCCGCATATTTAAAGGTCAAAATTTAAAGGTCAGAATCCCTAGTGCGTATTATATACGAGGTTAAAAAGGAAAATTATTTGTCCGAGTCTCTATTTGCTGCCCGACAATGTTTATTCAGACGCATTTTGTGATGTCGGGCGCGAAAATACCTTAAGCTAAGCCTGAAAGCAATGAAGTTCATAAAAAAAAATCATCCATAACTTGCTTTAAGCAACATTTATTAAACGTTATTACTGTTATTACAGTTATTTCTTTATTTTCTGCAAACAAAATGCACAAAAAAGTTTTTGTGTGCGTCATACTTTCGGCAGGTAGCATGTTGCTATTTCTAACAGTGACACGCAAAGATTCACACTCCTGTTTGATGTACCACCGCAGACTTCTCATTAACAACACAGCTCCTGCATTCTATGAGACCTCTTCCTCCCTTGTTTCTAGGTACATATAGCCTATCAGTGACACTTTGTGGGTGCAGTTCCTTGTTAATTGTCATTATTTTCCTGGTCTTTCTATCCATTTCCTCAAGCTCAGCCCTTGTCCACCTAACAACACCTGCGCGTATTGCATTAAGGAAATAGTCCATGTATTCATTGCTCTGATCTTGTTTTTTCCATTGAATTTACTTCCCATAATTAATTTAGTTCTGAGATATTCTCACCTAAAACTTTTCTTCATCTCACTCTCTTTTATTACTTATTTTTATTATTATTCTAATTATTATTATTCTAATTATTATTCTAATTATTATTATTATTATTATTATTATTATTATTATTATTATTATTATTATTATTATTCAGTAGCTTTATTTTTATAGCGTGCTTTCACTTCACTACCGAGCGCAGCTCTGTGTGCCTTGGGTATGTGCTGTGATTTGTTGTGATGCTCTGATGGTTATTGTATGGAAAGTGTTCTGCTTAGGATGTGTGCAGTACCTAGTAGTGCAATTTTCTGTATGTTATATGT
Organism: Octopus sinensis; assembly: GCF_006345805.1. Taxonomy (NCBI): domain Eukaryota; kingdom Metazoa; phylum Mollusca; class Cephalopoda; order Octopoda; family Octopodidae; genus Octopus; species Octopus sinensis. Next base: position 29,921 of record NW_021834876.1, read on the forward strand.
GTTTGTAAGTCCTGGTGTTTTTGTTATGTATTTGTCTGAATATGTATTTGTTATGTATTTGTCTAATGCACCTACTATGATAGGAATTGTTTCTGTTTTTAGATTCCACATTCTGGTTACCTCTATTTCCAGGTCTTTATTATTATTATTATTATTATTATTATTATTATTATTATTATTATTATTATTATTATTATTATTATTATTATCATTATTATTATTATAAACTTTCCTTCTTTTATACTTGTGTTCTAGTGTTACGCTTTCAAATGTAACAAGTGGGAAAATTTCAAGTCATAGTTTTGATACGTGCTTAGTCATGAGACTAACTTAGGTAGTATGGGGCTCACTCCACACTTATCCCTGTGGCAGGAATTTATAAAAGCGCTATTATTATTATTATTATTAATTATTATTATTATTATTATTATTTCATCGTGAAACAAAAACCTTGCAATATATTACACTATATATATATTATATATAATATATATATATATGTAGGTCCCGGGTTGAGTCGGGGTTAACCACAGTAAATAAGTACTCAATACATAGCAGAGTAAATTAATTTATTTTATAGAAGGAGCTCTACAGGACTAGAACTGTTTCATTCAAAGAAATCATCAGGAAGCTTATATATATATATATATTATAATATATATATATATATATATATATATATATATGAAATATAGTATAATATAATGTGATATATATATTATATTACATATATATACATATATATATATATAATATATATTATAAATGTTATGTTATATTTTATTGTATTATATTATGTTATACACACACACGCACATACACATACACAGACACACACACAGAGGAAAGCACATAAATGTAAAACAAGGTGGAAACGAATAGTACTCGAATACTGAAGGTAGAGTAAAATGCTTTTATTAAAGCTCGAAAAATCTTCACTCAGAGTTTCATGTTATCGTTCGTCGGACAGTTGTGACGAACGGGAACATGAAAGACTGAGTCACAGTTTATGAAAGATCTTGACAGCTTTAATAAAAGTATATGGCTCAGTGGTTAAAGCGTTGGGCTCACTCACCATCATGAGGTAGTGAATTTGATTCCCAGACCGGACTGTCTGTTGTGGTCTTGAGCAAGACACCTTATTCTATGTCGCTCTCGTTCACTCAGCTGTAGAAATGAGTTGCAACGTCACAGGTGCCAAGCTGTATTGGCCTTTGGCTTTCCCTTGGATAACATCAGTGATGTGGAGAGGCGGGGCTAGTATGCATGGGATCCATAAACAACCTTGCTCGGATTTGTGTTTTGGAGGGGAACTTTCTAGGTGCAATCCCATGATCAGTCATGACCATGGGATTGTACCTATATATATATATATATATATATATATATATTATATATATATATATATATATATAGAGAGAGAGAGAGAGAGAGAGAGAGAGAGAAAGATAGATAGATAGATAGATAGATAGATAGATAGATAGATAGATAGATAGATAGATAGATAGATTATATATTAATTTTATCTTTTACATATTGCATAGGGATAGCAGGTAACATCAACTGGTATATCCTTATTTCTCTTTTTCTCCTTTTTCTTTATTTTCCGCTCTGATGAAGTTTCACTATTTAAGTTGGTATAATTAACAGCGATAAATATTATTATAAATTTGAAATAGTAATGATGATAATAATCCTTTCTACTGGTAGATGTGACTAGTCGATTATGTCGACTCCTGTGTTTCACTGGTACTTAAGTTATCGACCCTGAAAGGATAAAAGGCAAAGTCGACTTTGGCGGAATTTGAACTCAGAGCGTAAAAGCTGACGAAATGTTGCTAAGCATTTGCCCGGTGAGGTAACGATTCTGCCAGCTCGTCGCCTTAATCATAATAGTTATACTGAAATACAAGGAATTAGTTGAATTATTTGCTTCCGTTCCTTACACTTCTTTGCAACAATACCACCTCATCACCACTATACGTTTTTACCACCACATTTCCAGTGGAACGAGGAAGAGATATCAGGTTTTAAGATGGCGTACAACGGACGAACACAATGATGATTTGTGTGGATGTTACCATATTTATGTCTTCTTACTCGTCATCGTCCAAGCTTTCATATTTTCTTCCTTTCGTACTACTATGATATATATGCACACACACATATATATCCATGAGAGTGTGTGTGTGTGTGTGTGTGTGTGTGTGTGTGTGTGTGTGTGTGTATACTTTCTTTTCTGCTTCTTTTTCAACTGTGTCAGGTTCTACGATAGACGGAAGATTGGAAGATTTTTGATAATGCCGTTGGTCTCATGTTTTGTTTTCGTGTTGTTTAATTTAGGTGTTTATTTATTTTTTCTCCTGTCAGCGCTACCGTGAAGAGAGAATGATGGGAGAGATAGATTGATATAATTTTCACTCTTGGCTACTGTGAAAACACACGCACACACACGCCGACACACACATAGGGGTATCTGTACGCATACACACACGTATATAGATATATATGTATGCATCTATATTTATATATATATGGTTATACATGTGTATATATACACATGTACATACATAGGTGTAT
>NW_021834876.1:37500-45609 GCF_006345805.1 Octopus sinensis
CTTCATTTCTAGATTTCATACCGATGGAAAAAGGGGACAGCTCCTAACCAAAAACCAAAGCTTCATTATTATTTCAACAACATGAACAAGGGCAGCTGTGCATTTATGTGTGTATATGTGCAAGTGTTGGGAATCAGAGCATTTTCAGATGTTGTGGTTTGTTTTTACGTATATGGAACAAGTATAGTGTTATTGGACGCTCAGGAAAGGAAAGAAAGTAGTTTGGTTGATCGAAGCGGTGGCTAATCGAACCACTCAGTAAACATTGGAATGCGTCAGAGATGTCTGCTGGTTGGGTGTCGGGAATGGTAACTCCGGAAATGAAAGACATCAAGGTGTGATGTTCTGAGTAAAATTTTAAGCCCTTTATAAATAAGATCTGGGGCTCTTATAAGTGTCTTTGACAGAAACATAGGAAAAGGAAAGCTCCAAGGAAGGGAAGACGGAGGGAAAAAAATCACCAACGATACACACGCGGTCACAAATATATATGTGGGTTTGTGTGTGTGTGTGTGTGTGTGTGCGTGTGTGTGTGTGTGTGTGTGTGTGTGTGTGTGTGTGTGTGTGTGCGTGTGTGTATTTATCTATCTATGTATATATATATACACACACACACACATTCATATATACATACATACCGATCTATACAAATATGTGTGGATATATACACGCACGCGCGCGCACACACACATACACACACACACACACACACACGGGCATAACATACTGAATGACATGAAAGTATGATAAGAATGCTTTTGTTATATTTTTGGTCTATTTTTCAAGAAATATATATTTATTTTTCAACAAAGTCTCCGTCGTTAACTTCAACACAGTTTGTGTACGTATATAGCTTACACAGCTGCTCAGTGGCATTTAGATATAACTGTTTGTCTTTTTTAGCCAACCACTGTTCTGTAGCTGACAACAAGTTCTTCCTGGCAGGAGAAATTACCTGCCATTCAAGTGGTGCTTCAAATTTGGAAGTAGGTGAAAAATCACAGGAAGCAAGGTTTGGTGAACAGGCTTGGGGGAGGGAGGTGGGCAGCACTTCAAAGCCAAATCCACGAATGGCATTCTTTGATACTCGAGACGTGTGAGCTGGTGCAACATTGCAAAGACGTAGGAGACCGGTATTCTACATTCCACGGCGCTTTGTCTTGGTATAATTTCACTGCCACCGAAGCAAATCAGCTTAATAGGCACCTGTGGCGACATGTATTCAATTAACACCCCCCCTGCTGAGTCGTTGAAGATCGTGCGCATGATTTTGCCTGCACTGGGTCGAACTTCAAATTTCTTAAGCGGCAGGGTGTACTTGTGCACCCACAGCTTGAATCTTTTTTGCGTTTCGAGGTTGCAATGGTAGGTCCTTGTCTCATTTCTGGTTATTAGTCGCTGCTTGAACAGAGCCCCAGATCTTATTTATAAAGGGCTTAAAATTTTACTCAGAACATCACACCTTGATGTCTTTCATTTCCGGAGTTACCATTCCCGACACCCAGCCAGCAGACATCTCTGACGCATTCCAATGTTTACTGAGTGGTTCGATTAGCCACCGCTTCGATCAACCAAACTCCCATAGTTCATGTGATTGGTTCGCTTCGACGCGACTTTATCTATCTCTTATTCGTCTCAGTCGTTGGGCCGCGGCTATCTTGGGGTACCGCCATAAAGGGTTTTAGTCGAAAGAATCGAGCACAGCATTTATTTTTTTAAAGCTTGGTACTTCTATTGGTGTCTTTTGACGAACCGCTAGGTTACTGGAGTTTGAACAAGTTAACACTCGGTGTTCAGCGGTGATGGGGGTAAACACAAACACAGACACACATAAATATATATATATATATATATATATATATATATATATATATATATATATATACATCTATCTATCTATCTCTTAATATATATAAATATATATATATATAATTAGAGAGAGAGAGAGAGAGAGAGGGGGTGTAGGCACGGCTGTGTGGTAAGAAGCTTGCTCGTCGTATATATATATATGTGTGTGTGTGTGTGTGTGTGTATGTATGCACGTATTTATTTATGTGTTTGTGTCTGTGTTTGTACCACCACCACCACCACCATCGCTTGACAACCGATGTTGGTACGTTTATGTCCCTGTAACTTAGCGGTTCGGCGGAAGAGACCGATAGAATAAGTCGGGGTTCGATTTCTTCGACTAAAAGCCGGTGCTCCAGCATGGCCACAGTTAAATGACTGAAACAAATAAAAGAGTAAAAGCGTAATAGCCAAAACACTGACCAACAAAAAATTTTGTTTTCAGCGGATGCTTCCACAAGGTATCCTGACCCCTGAGAAAGGACCAACTTCAAGAGTTTTCCTCTCCGATTCACAAAGAACACCCTAAACCTTGCCGCCACTTCCCCGTGTATAAAGTGCAGTCAGCATGGTACAGATTTTGCATACGATCACAGATTTTTTGCGGCGGGAAACTTCATTAACAGGACAATAATTTTCTGATTCTAATTTTCTTCGGTCATTGTTAGTTACTTCTTACTTCTAAAATGTAAATCACAAGAAAATATTCTCTGTTCCTGTGACACGTTCCCACCTCTAATTACAGACCCGCTGTCTCCTCTTCTTCAATTTTCAATTCCTACTACACCGGTTTCTCTTCTTCAGAGATGGCTTGTTTCAATGCCAGCTCCACACAGAAATACCCGACCCACTCTCTTTTCCTCCTTTTTACATTTTTGTTGTGTCGAAACATCCAAAGACCCCGTACTAATTCTATGCTCAGCCCTTCCTTCTCAGTATATCGGCCTCCTGGAGTTTCATTCCTGATCGTATGGTATTTTTCCGCAGGTATTGACTCAATGAAGTGCAATAGAGAATTTAAAGGTATTAGTTCCACCGGCCTATGAGGGTCTGCAATGGCTATGGGGACAAACACATCTTCCAAGTAAATGACTAAGATGAATTAAGAAAATGTTCATTTATATTGAAGCAATATATATATATATATATTATATATATATGCACAGTATATTATATATCTTCATAATCATTATCGTTCTTATCCCCACCCTTATAATCATCACCCCTACCACCACGACCACGACCACCTTCATCATCATCCTTATTACAACCATCACCACCACCACCTGGCTCAACACTGTATGATGCTAAAATTTAGTACCTATATCTAGCAGATTCAACTACACACACACACACACACACACGCACACACACACACACACATATATATATATATATATATATATGTATAATATATGTATGTATGTATGTATGTATGTATATATATATATATAAGCAATACTTATAACTACATAGAATATGGACACTTGTTCACCTTAAAAATTTATTTCCTCTTATTTTACAGCAGGTCATTATGATCTTTACGACCTACACGTGTTTCCAGTAAACGTATAACGGGCTGTTGCATATACAACCTGGCACGAGACGGACCACGTCGCCGTATCGAACGTATCCATTTGGCTAGTTTCGAAACAAACTAAGTGGAGTATATATAAGCACACACACACACACACACACACACACACACACACACACGCACGCACGCACACACACACCCTTCACCTTTCTAAAGATCTATTCGAGCTTGCTCGGACATTTTAAACCTTGACAGGCCATCTCACTCTGTCCTGCATTAGTTGAGAAGGTCTCCAGGGAAGCATCCAGTGTCTCTGATGAGTTGATCAAAATATGTTTGTGTTTGGACGACTTGTTCAACTACGTCCTTGCTTTGGTATTCACAGCAGCAGGTCACTTGCAAACTCTTGTCTATATAGCCAGCAATGCCCTGCAAAGCACAAGCGCCTTTCCCTTATAATTGTGGAAACAGTTATTGCTTAGTGGAATGAGTTGTCCGAGAGATGTGTAAGACTGCTTAAAATTCGGGTGTACGTTTCATCAAGCCAGGCTTCTAGCTTTTTTTTTTTTTTTTGTAAGCATCCAGGTTGTTGCTCTATATAAAGGGACTGACTCTGCCGTTGCGTGGAAAAAATTACTCATTAGCTGTCTGCCAAGGTTGATTATTTACAGACAACACACAGTTTGTTTAGAGCCGACCTTGCTTTGGCTATACGAGTTTCTAGATCCTTTCCAGTTGATGAATTGAAATGAAAGAAGTCCTTATAACACCAAAAAACCGAAAGGCTGCTGGATTGGATAAAGTTACACCGGAAGTCTGGAAAACAGGATAATTGAATGATATTATTGAAAGGCTTCTGCTATAGTCTATAATGGAGGCAACATTGACAAATAGACAGAAGGCTGCATTCACCAATTTCTAAAGAAAGGCAATTGGGTCTCACAAAGAATTACAGAGGCTTCACTCTTACATCCATCGCTGCAAAAATTTATTATTCACTTCTATTCAATAGGAAACAACCAGGAATTGAGCAAGTTGTGAGAAAAAAAAATTAAAATGGCGTCAGAAAAAAGATGATCCACTCTCAAACAAACACTTGCTGTTCGTTGTCTGCTAAGGAAATAAAGGCCAAAAATCTTGAAGCAGTATTTCTGTTTGTTGATTTCCTAAGGACTCTTGGCTTTATCCATTGTGATAAAATGGCAGAAATACTACTGGTGTATGGTATCCCTGAGAAAACAGCAACAGTAATTATGATATTCTATAAGAAAACGAAATCAATGGTAAGGTCCCAAGACGGGTCCCTTACCATTGTTTCTTTGACATTAAAACCGGAATACTCCAGAGAGACACATTGGGACCTTCTCTCTTCGGGATCACCTTGGATTATGTCCTCAGAACATTACTTGACAATCTAAACAGCCTCGGTTGTATACTCGCGGAAAGAAGAGCAGTTGGACATCCAGCTCAAAAAATAATTGATGTAGACTATGCTGATGGTTTTAAACTTAGTCTCTGCCACAATATCAAACTCCACTCAATTACTTCAAAATCTAGAATTAGCTGCACAAGATGTTAGACCACTTGTTAGTCCGAGTAAAACAAGTCTATAAAAGACAATGGACTGTGATTTTAAGAAACTTCAGCTGCTGCATTTAGCAGGATCCGGCTAGTTCTGTATATATACTTGTATTTCCATTCTTAAAGACAATAGGCAGTGATTTTAGAGAAATATAGCTGCTATGTCTAGCGGGTTCAACGACCACATGGACCATTAGCCATTAGCTCACCGTTTTCTCTGTAATTGTTCTGGTTTGGACGCGTGTGATTCTCAATAATTCCTGATATTAGCTCTCACACATCAATTTGAAGAAGCAATATTTGTAAGACGAAAGTTGGCTGGGAATATTAAGTTTCACTCTTCGCTGTTGTAGATCAACTGTAATTTAGGACACCCGGAAACCACATATATGATGTGTGTGTGTGTGTGTGTGTGTGTGTGTGTGTGTGTGTGTGTGTGTGTGTGTGTGTGTGTGTGTGTGTGTGTGTGTGTGTGTGTGTGTGTGTGTGTGTGTGTTTGTGTGTGTGTGAACTATTTTACACACTCATAGATATGCATGGGAGAGTAAGCTCACATAATCATTACGGATATTTATATAGATATTGATTTTCACATTCCTATACAAATAATGTTTATGCGTAGGGGATGTATGCAGTCACACATATATATTTAAGCGTATAGATGACTATATATATATATATATATATATGCGTATGTTTGTGAATGTGATACTAATACATATATACACACATACATGCGTATATATATGTAAGTATGCATGCATGTATATATATATATATATATGCATGTGTGTGTGTATGATATTTCTTTTCAAATATATGCCTTGATACGTGCGTGTGTGTGTGTGCGCGCGCGCGCACATCTTAATTAATTTACTAATGAGTCTGAAATATTTTAAATTGTGCACATGTATTAAATTAACTTGCATGTAATTAAACCTTATGAAAAACGGTGAAACTTATGAGAACCAACTGTTTTACTACTGCGTAGAAAGAACGAATGAATAAACTAGCTTTCTTTTACACGTTTCAGTCATGTGATTGTGGCCATGCTGGAGCACCACCTCAAAGGGTCTCAGTCGAGGAGATCGACTCCAGGACTTATCCTTTGTAAGCCTAGTACTTATTTTATCGTTCTCTTCGCCGAACCGCTAAGTTACGGGGACAAACACACACAAACATACGCACGCACACACACATAGATATGCATATATATATATATATATATATATATATATAAATATATATATATATATATATATATATAATATATATATATATATATTTGTATATATGAAACAGGGACAACTGAAGAAGGGGAATATTCTTTATGTTGTATGTCTTGTTTCTATGTTTTTGTTTTATGTTTTCGTTTCTCATTGTGTTCAACGTTTTTTGATGTCGTGTACCCATATATGCATGTATATATACATATATATAGGTATGCACGTATATGTATGCATATATATATATATTTATATATACGACGCGCTTCTTTCAGTTTCCGTCCACCAAATCCATTCAGAAGGTCTTGGTCGGCCCAAGGCTAGAGTAGAAGACACTTGCTCAAAGTGCGATGCGGTGAGACTGAACCAGGAGCCACATGGTCGGAAAGCAAGTTTCTTACCCACAGCCACTCCTGTGGATTACTTCAGTAAATTTCCCTCAGTTCAGCGCACAGAAATATTTCTTTTTAAATTGCAATAAGTGAACTATACCTTCGTGATTTACATGTTTCCAAAAGACAAATATTTAGTTCATTAGCGCTCTGCCTGTCCAAAACATCTTCATAAGTTTACCAGTCTATTCTTGTTTTCAGATTTTTTGTTAAATCATTGTTTCATATTCTGAGTAATATAAAATTTTTTCCCCTCCATAAGTCTCAAGTTATTTTGGTGGTTGAAAATAAAATGAGAATTTGCATCATGTATATTGCATTGGCGCTAAGGAAATCTGTCTTGATACACAGGCTAGGCAAAGGGCTATATATGTCTATAAATGAGTGCAGAACAAATGTGGCAAATGCCTTAATTCAAAAGAGCATGGTTTGTTTTCTTCTGTTTTTTTTTATCAGTATTTAGATCATTATATATGTACTTATTAGTTTGTTGCAATTCTCATGATGGTAATTTGTACCATTAATCCAGTGATGTTATGTATATAAGTTATACATATCTGAAGAAGTAACAATGCATTTTGATTATGTAATTTACGTTATGTAACCAAAAATGTTTTTGTTAATGAAATGCACGTAAGATGGTACAACGAAAACAATCTCTGATGTTTTTTTATTTGTTTTGTGTGTATGTGTGTGCACGAATGTGCGTGTGTGAGTGTGTGTGCATGCATGTGTGAGTATGTGTGTGTGTGCGCGCCTGTGTGCGTGTGTGTGCGTGTATGTGTATTTGTGTGCGTGTGTGTATTTGTGTGCGTGTGTGTGCTTTATTAAAGTCCTGTAGGAAATGATTTGCGTGTCAATATTACCATTTCCTATCTGAACCCAATTGAGTTTTACAAGTGTTGAAAAGTAGGAGAGCAATAATAATGGTTTCTGAAAAAGGAAGAAGGAGAGAAATTTGGGGCAAGGGGGTAAGTTGATACCTTCCAGCCCAGCATTTTGCCGGCATTTTATTTTATCGGCCCCGAAAAGATGAAAGTAAAGTTGAAAATGGATCTTGGGTTTTGAAATGGGGACGTAACGAGGTGGAATAAATACCGCAAGGTATTTTCTCCAGCGCAATGATAATTTTCCTCATCCATTGGTGCAACGGCAGCAATTTTGACGAGAGGGGAGTTGATTGACCCCAGTACTTGACTGGTACTTTGAGTTATTGACTCCAGGAGGATGAAAAGAAGGTTTGACTTGGGTGGTATTTGAACTCAGAACGTAAGCAGTCGGAAGAAATATCTCAAGACATTTTATCTTCACTCAAACGATTCAATCAGCTCACCATTTTAAATGGTTTCTAATTTAGGCTCAAAGCCAGCTGTTTTGAGAGGAGGGGTCTAGTCGACACCATTGACCCCCGGTACATGAGTGGCGTTTTGTTTTATAGATCTTGGAAAGTTAAGAGGCTGGGATGATTACGGCAGCATTTGAACCCAAAATGTAAAGACGCCGCAGGAGTGGCTGTGTGGTAAGT
>NW_021834877.1:0-7500 GCF_006345805.1 Octopus sinensis
TAACCTTGTACTCTTTTCCTGTAATGTCTTGCGGTGCATTCTTGCACATTCTACTAGAAATCTTCCTGTAGTGTATTTTTGTGTGGAGGCACAATGGCCCAGTGGTTAGGGCAGCGGACTCGCGGTCGGCGGATCGCGGTTTCACGGTTTCGATTCCCAGACCGGGCGTTGTGTGTGTTTATTAAGCGAAAACACCTAAAGCTCCACGAGGCTCCTGCAGGGGAGGCAGGTGACCCCTGTTGTACTCTTTCGCCCCAACTTTCTCTCACTCTTTCTTCCTGTTTCTTGAGTAACGCTACGATGGACATGCGCCACAGAAACCGGGAAACCGGGCCCATGAACCTGGCTAGGCTTGAAAAGGGCGCATAAATAAATAAATAAGGTGTATTTTTGTAATGTCTTCTTGGAATAATATTGTATCGTCTCTTAGTCTTTTTCTTATAGTGTATCCTTGTGTTTTATTCTTATAGTGTCCGCTTGTAGTTTTCTCTCGAAGCCAGGGTCATCCTAACATCTGTACATATTACCAACCCTTACTAGATAAAGCCGAAGCAGAGGACATCTTTCTCCCCGCGCCACCACTAAATATTCATTGCCATCACATGAATGAGCGCAGGAAGCTACAAAATTTTGAAACATGTCATTTCATGCCCGCTTCTAAATCTATCTGTCTGTCTGTCTACTTACATATGTATGTCTGTGTACAGACACATACATACATGCATACATACATACATACATACATACATACATACATACATACATACATACACACACATACATGCATGCATGCATACATGCATACATACATATATTTATCTATCTATCTATCAACATCTCTCTCTCTCTCTCTCTCTCTCTCTATATATATATATATATATATATATATATATATAAATTAGAGATAAAACCACTGTTATGCAACCCAAATAGTGATGGACATAAACCAAAACATAAATAAGAAATAATATATATTTTTATTGAATTTTTCCGTGTAAGTTTGGAGTTATACTCCTTATTGTATATATATATATATATATATATATATACATACAGATTTTTTACACACACACACAAATATGTATATATATATATATATATATATATATATATATATATATGTTGTGTGTGTATGTGTGTGTGTGTGTATGCATGTGTATGTATTCTTCAAGTTATAGCTTTGTTTTAGAAGCTTGAATAAAGTAGATGTGCGTGTGCGTTTTGGTGTGAAATGACGAGACTAAAACATGATTTATGTCGAAGAAGAGCAAAAGGCGAGACAGGAGACTTTTGGGTGTAGTTTAATCCAATCACAAATCAATCTTTTATAATATGTTAGTGAGACGAAATAAAAAAAATACATATTTCATTACTAAACATCACCTCGTTGAATACATTGCTTTTTAAAAAAATTTTAAATATAAATGTCGGCTGTCTTGTTTTTCTGTTTCGTTACTGACGAGCAGACACGTATTAGTGATTAACCAAGAGGAAATGATTGGTGAAAAAGTAAACTTCACAGCAGACAGAAATAACGATGAAAAAAATTTCCCAAAGTAGCCTGCATTGATTAAAAAAAACCAAGATGAAAGAACTAACGAATACAACTATAAAGACAGAAAATAGAAACATCAACACCAACCAATTATGACAAGACAAAAAGTACAGCAGCGAAAATGCTAAAAAGGAAATAGAAAAATAGAAACGTAAAAAAATTGACCAAAACTATAGTTTGACAGTCAAGGCTGCATAATTGGAAAAAAACTATTGAATTCAATGTTCTGTGAGATTCCATGTAGAATTCTCCAATCATTTCATTGATGTTACTGGGTCTCTGTTCCAACAGAAAAAGTTGGTCTTTGATAAACATATATTCTTTAGATCTGAGCATATATTTTATTACGGTAAGACTTTTTATGGTTACAAATGATATTAATTTGACAATAATTGCATGGGTTTAGCGGATTTGTTTGGGGGTGGGACAAAACTCAGATATAGGTTATCTTCAGGCTCTTTACGTTCTAAGGAGAGATGTCGCAGAAGTGCACTTAACCTTTTAGCTTAGTAGTTTCTTCGAAATGCAGTAACGGTCATGTACTCTTATCTATGGTACTGACAAACCCTCACTAAGGACCCTTCCGAGCCATAGATTCATAAGGCCGTTTTCCTGGATTCTGTAGTATATACATCCCCTCTTGGATGGGGCGCCAGGTCCTTCACAAGATTACTCATTTTTGCCAGCAGAATGGACTGGAGCAATATAAAATGAAGACTTTTTCTCAAGAACATAACGGACCAACTGGTCCAGTAATGGAGGCCACGATCTAACGAATATAAGTGTAACATTACAACCAGTATTTCATGACCACGAGTGCAACACCATTAAGACATCTGCCTCCAATCGGAATATAGGACATTATCATGTGTACTAAGCGAAAAATCCTGTTGTTGTGTTGCCTCTGTCCACTACGTTAGAGGAGAATTATAATTGTCGCTAAATGTGATTAGGTTGTTAAAAAACACATACATTGCTAGAAATAAGAGCTAACTTAGAGTATATATAAATTTCTCTGTCTCTCTCTTTATATATATATATATATATATATATATATATATATATCATATTCTTTACTCTTTTACTTGTTTCAGTCATTTGACTGCGGCCATGCTGAAGCACCGCCTTTAGTCGAGCAAATCGACCCCAGAACTTATTCTGTGTAAGCTTAGTACTTATTCTATCGGTCTCTTTTTGCCAAACCGCTAAGTTACGGGGACGCAAACACACCAGTATCGGTTATCAAGCGATGTTGGGGGGACAATATAATAGAAGACACTTGCCCAAGGTGCCGTGCAGTGGGAATGAACCCAGAACCATGTAGTTGGTAAGTAAGCTACTTACCACACAGGCACTCCTGCACTATATATATAAATTTATAATTTTAAAGACAATGTAGATACACTATTTCATAGACGATGTAATTATTTCTGAATAATTACATCATTCATGTTGAATCACCGTTGGGCGTGATGTATATCAGATCATAACAGAACTGGAAATTATATTGAAATGCAATGATTGTGTGTGATTATCACACGTGCTATGATTATTAACCTATCCTAACGAACTAGTTTGGCTATATTTTATGTATTTTTACAGAATTAATGTCACGTACTTAATATTTATGCCCAAAGTAAGAATATCTTTTCACGAATTTTAAAGTAATATTAAATTTTATTTATTTACGTATAGCTCGAAAATTATGATGGTTAAGCTAAATAACCATAATAAAAAAAAAATCATATAATTTCACAAAATATTTAAATGATAGAAATACAGAAATATAAAAAAAAAAAAGAACTGAATAAAAATTGAAATGAATAGAAAAACCAGAAAGTTGACTGTTGAACAATATTATTTTCGCATTACCTAGAAATGAATGAAAGATTGAATGAATATTAATGAATGAATTCTTTAGAATGATGTGGAGAAATAAACATGAATAATCCTAAGATATGGAAACCTTTAAAACAGTTTATAATTAACTTTGCTTCACTCAAATGGGATACGGTCGTTGTGTTTAATATAAACGAAATAAGATTTTGTGTAAACAACCAAAATAGCGATATTCAACTAGAAGGATGTTTGGAAAATTAAACGATAAAAGAAGACGAAAAAGTCAAAACAGAAATAATACTGTAAAGCAAGCATTAAAATTCCTAAACCCAAGAAATCCAAGACAAGAATAGCAGCATCCCTGTTCTGCTAACGAATTCAACTCATCAACAGCTGCGAATATTACATTCAAAGTCAGCAAAATAAACAATTATAGACAGACCAGCACGTATGGGGAGCATGTAAGAGTTCGTTTAACTGTACATGCGCGAGAATAAGTAACCAAACTCCACTCAGTCCTAACCTACCCCATCAATTTTTTCCAGATATAGTGTTTTCAAGATATTTATGATAACACATACACGCGCACACACATATATATACATACACACACATATACATATGTATGTATGTTTTTATGTTTGCATGTATATATGTATGTATGTATATATCTATCTATATCACTGTTTCTCTCCGTATATATATATATATATATATATATATATATATATATATGCACACATATATATTTTGCTGAGTTGCTGTAATGAGACAATCTTTCTGAAGCTTCGTTGGATTGCTTCAAGTTCCGCTCTTAATTTTACGCTGTGGCGTGACCATAGTTGGGAGCAGTAGTCAAGGCGGCTGAGGATGCATGTCCTCCAGAGGACTATCATGATTTCCTTCTCTCAAGTTCTGAAGGTTCTCAGGATCCATCCAGCAAGCCGTCTGAACTTTGTCACCATCTTGGTAATGTGCACTTGGAAAGAGGTATCACCACTCATGTCAACACCCAGGTCTCTCACTGATTTTGGTTCTGGGATTGTAATCCTCGCTTAGCCAGTGTACCCAGTAAGTTTTTCGTTCAGTTTTGGGCACTGGTAGCGCAGGGCTTGGAATTCTTCAGTATTAAACTGCATATTATTGTCCTCAGCCCATTTGTAAGTTGCGTTCAACTCCTGCTGCAGGCGTGCAAAATTGTATTTTCTGCGAGACTTCCGTATCGTCTGCGTAGCTAGCAAAGATGGCTTTCCGAACAGCTTCGGGCCACTATGAAAAGCAGTAGTCCCAAGACAGTACCCTGTGGAACACTAATTGCATTTTCTTTGAGGTGGCTCCATTTGTCACCACTGCCTGACTTCTATCGTTCAGAAAGTCGAGTAACCACCCTCTAAGTTTTCCACCTATGCCAAGATCACGCAGTTTGTGGCATATCATACCATGATCAACTTTATCAAAAGTTTTTGGAAAGACAAGGTATATTACATCCACATTTGAGTATATACATACACACACAATATTGTACATTTGTGTGTGTTCGGTATTGTTTATATCCCTCGCACACATACATACATACATACATAGATACATACATACATACATACATACATAAAGATATACACATACCTATGTATGTGTATACTTTTGTTTGTGCTTGTTTATATCCCCCGCACACACACATACATACATGCATACATACATACATACATACATACATACATACATACATGCATACATAAAGATATACATATACCTATGTATGTGTATACTTTTGTTTGTGCTTGTGAAGGAACTCTGTCGTTCCTTCACAAAATTGGGATTAAAATAGTGGATCATTGGACAAAATTTTTTGTTATATTCAATTTCGTCGCTTTATATTTTGAGTTCAAATCTCACAAAGATTGATTTCCGTGGCCTATAAAAAAGTTATAATGAAACAACATTTGAAATTAATCAATTATCCTAAATTCTTAGCGAAAATTCTTGTTGTTCTCGTCCTTGCACACTACGCTTCTTGGACTTTGGTGCACTTATATCACTTATATGTGTACCTATCCTCCTACGGACGAATATACATATATATGGTTTGTAGATTTGTAGATTAAGGATTTGCAATAATTAGATATCAAAAATAGATGTCGCGGTGAATAGCTTCGACCTACGGACCTCTTCGTTATGGGCGCAGCGCACTTCCACAGCGCCATTCTGTTTATTGAACAATTAGGCAAGTAAGGTATATGTTACTTCGTACATCGTCTGTTTTGGGTTTCATAACTTCTATTACCTCATCCATTATGTTATTTATTCATTTCTATGCGTTGGATTGTTTCAAATGTATGAAATATAGTAACTATACAATACTTGCTGCAACACAGGGATCTAAACTTACCTACTGAAAGGCGACATTTCACAGTGCTTATACTCCGAGAGTCACATGTAGCAAACCTTATCCACAGATCTATCCTTATAGCTGCAAACTTTGTGGGTGCTATTTCATTTTATTTATTTTCATAACAGCCAGGTTCAAAGTAATTCAGTAAATGTTTACCCAGCACGACATAGCAAGCGAGCTTTCTAGTAACTTCACTGTCCAAAATGTCTGATCTTATATAAAAGTTGGCATATTTATCATCTTTCCAAAGGTTTAAATCGGTGATTCTCAACCATGTCTCATCTATGGACCCCTTGGATTTCCATTTTATTCAGGTGGATCCCCATAACAGTTCGATGTTTTAAAAATGCAATAAAAATATTATAACTAAATATTATTAGAAATTCTATAAAGTATTTCGTTTTTGGATTTGGTTTGCAAGATTCTTTGTATGAGTTCGTGTGTTGAAGCATATTCTGTTGTGTCTGGGGAGAGTCATTTTCTTTTTGTGCCTTATAATGTAACGCACTCAACGGTAAAATTTCCACTGTTTTCTTATTTTTTATTTTCCTAAAATTTTCGTTGCGTATTACAACCTTTTCAATATTTTTGACGCTTATAAGGCACGAAAAGAAAATGACTCTCCCCAGACACAACAGACTATAAAGAATTGATAAAATATGTGTTCATTATAAGAGAATAACTTATTTAGTGCACATAAATTTTAACAACAAAATCTTATAGGAACTCCCAAGGGTCATGTGGACTCTGGTCCTCAACCAGGGCCCACACAAATAATAATTTTCACCATGGAAGTATGATCCTTTTTATCGCGGTTGTATAAGAATATTAATGAAGTTAAATTGATCAATCACATGTCTGAACACCATTCTAAACATTGACGAAATCGGGAAAGACTTACACTCTTATTCCAGAAAATGGTAATTCATTGATTGAATTGAATATCATGAGACACGAACTTGTCAGGCATTATCACCATACCGTCAAAGACAAGACTTAATCCGCAATGCTTTTTATCATAATATTCTCAGCATTACTTTCAAATGAAGGAGCTTAAAAAAAGCAAAAACAAAAACAAAAAGCATGCCACCGATCTTTCATTGTATTTGGTATTCAAATCATCTTTATTCGATTTAAGTGCTGACATATTTCTTTGTTGTAGTAATTGATGTTGCTTAACTTCCTGTCGGCTATCAAAGGCGTTCCATCTGTGACTATTCCGCATTTAGATATTCAGATATTTATTTTTTGGTACAGCTGTGAGGTTAAGAAGCTTTATTTGCAAACACATGGTTTCGAGTTCAGTTCTACTGTTTGGCACCTAGGGAAATTTTTTCTGTGATAAACCTGGGCCTTGTGAGTGAAATGTCTAGACGAAAACTGTATGGAAGTCCGTGATGTGTGTGTGTGTGAGGGAGAGTGTATTTGCGTTTGTTCCCACTACCACTTGAAAAGCGGCGTTTGTTTGTTTACCTCCTCTTTATGTCCTCGTGTCCGAGCAGTTCGGTAACAATAAAAGAGACCGATAGAATAAGAACGAGATTAAAAAAAAAGAAGAACCGATATCTACTGGAGGTCGATTTGTTCGATTAAAACGCTCCAAAATGGTGACCCAACATGGCTGCTGTGCAATGACTGAAATAAGTAAAAGATAAAAGATGAAAAAGTTGCTCTTTTGGGGTTTTTTAAACGTTTTGATTTGTTAGAAGCGGAA